>NW_018020606.1:136544-156299 GCF_002006095.1 Pseudomyrmex gracilis
GCACCCGCGCCCGCACCACCTCCGAGCCAACAGCCGACCGTCATCGCCAGCCAAACACCGCCACCGCCACTCACCGGGACTGCCTACGCCGCAAGAGACGCGTATCGCGCCAGCACCACTAACGTAGGTATTTCCATGGGGCGCGAACACACAAACACACACACATACACAAATGTACGAAATACGTGTGCTCGCACGCGCGCGCGCGCGCACAAAACCTTCTCCTTCTCCACCTTCTCGAGATCTCCGTCGTCGTCGGTCTTCGATATGACGTAGCGCGGCTCATCGAACGGTCACGGTCATGCAAACACACCCGGGAGCGGAAATGATTCTCTTTTCTTATTACGCCATTAAGCAGTAATAAATAGTAGCATTATGCATTGGAAAAGTATTATCTTATACGTACTCGGAGAAGATGGAGAATAGGGTTTGCTCGATGCTCGTGTGTCACCCGATCCGAACGTCGAGCAAACAGACGACGATCTATACCTACGTGTAGTTGTCATTTACTTTCAAGAAGTTTTTTATTTTTGGACATCCCAACTGCGATATTTTTGTCCGGTTTCCATACTACTGGCAATTGATTTCTTTGAGAAGAAATGAAACCGATCCAAATATGTAATCCTTTTTTTAACATTCTCGTCGGAAGGGATATTGAACGTTACAGTGAGATATCTGACGGAAAATTTTACTCGACCTCATTTTGTCTATCGTATCTTATTTATCTAGTTAAAAACTATGTTTAGATTCATAAAATGACCGTCGATCTGTTCGCTCGCTCGACCGAGTTTGTGTGTTACATGTGCGCGCGTTGCTGATAAAATAGTCCAATTGAAAAACAGATATTATATTATTAAAACAAAAAGAAAATAATAATTTTGTAATTGCAACGTGAGGTTTACAAAAACACGTCACGAACAACACCGTCGATACGCGCTTATTCGCGTCGGGGAAGCGCATCAGAGATAGATCAATATTAATTCGTAGCCTCCGAACTTCGAAATAATCGGGACACGCATCGCGCAACGCCATTGCTCTGTGCACGCACGTTATATCGGTCGGCCCTGTCCTTGACTTTCACCGATTATCGGTCCTCTTCCTTTTTTTCCCCTCTCTTTTAACAATGCAATCCGCGCGTGTTTGACGCTCCGCGTTTAAAATACGCGTTTCAAGTACGGCGTATGTTATTGTTAACACGGAATTGATTAATTTGAAATGCGATATTCTTGTTGGACGGAATTGAATTTATGTTCTACGATAGCCTTGGGAACGTGTATCGTCATCAATGAACATACGCGCGCGCATTTTTTTTGAGAAGATCGAAAATTGGAACGATTGCAAAAATAAAATTAAAGAATTACTCGCGTATAACTTTGCGTTTTCTAACGCGGTAACAGTTTGTGAGTATTAAGACATAAACACATTATTTACAGTGTGCGTATAAATTTTTGTTTTTATTTATTTAAAATAGTATTTCTTAGTTTAATAATAACGCAACGTTTTTCAAGATGTTAAAAAATTTACGAACGAAACCTTGCAGGAGAACAATAATATCTTATGGAATTTTTTTCTTTTATTCTCGTCATATTTATTTTTATATGAAGATTCTCTCATGTGTTTTAAGTCAGGCTAAATCCACGGTATAACAGACATGTTCTAACGGACATTATCATATTTAGCTCGCAGCGCGATGCGAGTGGGCGGGTGAAAGTTACACAGTCGCCTACTCGGGGCTAACACATACACGCGCGCGCGCGCGCGTCTACGTGCACATACAAGGACAATCGCATCTCTCGCTATTTTGTTTATTTCTTGTGTGTATATTTTTTCGAGTCGCGATTATTTCCAGCTGTCCCGCGCGCGTGTGTCGTAGCTTATAGAGCGGTTTCTACATCGTTATTACACGGTTGCGCGTACACACAATCGAAGCGAGAACGAACCCCGCCACCTTTGCGAACCGTTCGCCACGAACTTCGACGAGCGAATGAACGGGTGTCGTAATGCGTGACAATCGGTAGAATAAAAAAAGGGGGGAAGAAAAAAGTTGAAGCAGATGATTGCGAACGGAGACGCAATGTGTTAGGGGGATAGAGCAGTGGTCGCCAAGTGTATTATCGGTACCGCGTGCTTTCTTGAATCGGGTCATCGATTTTCCTGAAATAGTTTCGCGGTGAGAAGGTTACAACGGGGCGAGAGATAAATTGAACTTCTGGACAGAGAGCAAGCAAGACGACGAGAGAGTAAAGAGCGATAAAAGAAGAGATAAAATAAAAAAAAAAAAAAAAGAAGGAAGAACGAAGATAATGGAGTGAGTCTTGACCGTAGTGTTTTTTATCTCATTTTTCAGGTGAATGAGAGGATCGCCATTAGCGTGAGCAATAGTCCTCTTTCTCAAGTTGGCGGAGTTGGCGGTGTCGGGGTAGTGACCGCTGTCGAATACAGCGGCATGGGTACCGGCAGCAGAGGCGATCGGCCAAGGATATCTCTCCTGCCGTCCGTCGGGTCCTCGGTAACGCCGATACCGTCGCCGACTGCTGCTGCGTCGGATTATCAGCAGCATGCGGTGGCGGCAGCGAGGAATCCGTCGCGAGTGGGCCTTATGCCTGTCCAACCGGATCAGTATTGCAGTCGTACCGCCGTCGATATGGCCACTTTGCAGCAGGAAGCGCCGCCCTTCAAAAAGATTCGCTTGGGTCAGCCTCATCAACAGGGGCAGCTGCAGTCGCAACCGCAATCTCGCTGTCAAAGCTTGTCGCCCGCGGATCACTGCGGTAACAAACAGGAACAACAGCAACATGTCGTGCAACTACAACAGCCGCTTAGGATAGACACTAGGGTGAGTGTAACGTTGATGATGTAGCCGATGGATCTTCATACACAGTCGATGACGAGACAGTGTGTTATCGAATGCATTTTTACCACATGTACATTGAATAAAAACAAATAACAAAATAAAATAAATTCAATTCGAGCAAACTAGGCGCGATATGATATGACGTATTGTTTGCTAGGAGCAGCCTCCCGTGGGTGCGTACACTCCGCAAACAGAAGCCATCTCACCAACGCTTCCGGAACCGAATCCGCAGGAAGATGCGCAGTTTAGGAGTACCAAGGACGATTTGCTGCAACAAATCGGCAAGGTAGATCGAGAAATCGCCAAGAGGGAGAGTCAGTTGAATAATTTGCGAAAAAGGTTAAAAGAACTGGAGGAAACAGCGAACAAGCCTTTGGAAGCGAGCGGTCTCAAACGAAATATCGAAGAACAATCGCAACCGAAGCATCAATCGTTGGCGCAGAAGATTTACGCTGAAAATAGGGTAAATTACATATATATGTATAATCGAGTACTTTATCGAGCGCTAAAGTTGTTTTCGAAGCCAAGTTTACATATTTTACGCGAGTCTTTTGTCTTTACCGTGCCAATATAAACTATTCTGTTTCTGTTGCCAGACTATTGATTAAATTAGTAGTTTAAGCGTATAGAAACTAGATTATAAATAACGGCCAAAACAAGGATATAATTGTATTTTCACTCTCTTGTTTTGCAGCGAAGGGCAGAAGATGCTCATAAACTTTTGGAAAGACTGGGCCCCAAAGTAGAACTACCTTTGTATAATCAACCATCGGATACGAATGTATATCAGGATAATCGCACGCGACACCAGACCTGCATACGAGCTAAGCTTATATTGAAACTTCGAAGGGAACATGCCGAACGTGCTGCCCTTCATTCGCAACAGTCGCAAACGTACGCCATTTTGGTTCAGGAATGGCATCGCAAGGTGGAACGTTTGGAGGCGACGCAGAAAAGGAAATCGAAGGAGACGAAGAATCGCGAGTTCTTCGAAAAGGTGTTCCCCGAGTTGCGAAAACAGAGGGAGGACAAGGAGCGTTTCAATAGAGTTGGTGCTCGTATCAAGAGCGAAGCCGATCTTGAGGAGATAATGGACGGCTTACAAGAACAAGAGGTATAGATTATGTTTGCGTAACTCTACATGAAATAAGACAGAAGTTTCGAAGCGATTGATAATTGAGACAGACATGGTTGCGAAAGGAGAAAAGTAGAAGTGAGGTTACAGTGAGGATAAAAAGTAGGATGTAAGGTGAAATAAAAAGAATGGCACGTTAATACATTAGCGTTTAATTAGTAGTTTTTTACGATGATTTTGCCAACAGATAAAGTAAAACGACAGTGAGAAAAAAAGATCTTTAGAAATTTGTTTCATTAAAACACGCTTTTGTTTTGATGTGCACAAATCAATGTATTCTGTTTAGGAATTTTGATTAATTTTATTCTTACAATCGAACACAAACTTTTAGCATTTTACTTGATTTTTTTTCTTTTAGGTGTTTCTAAAGTAACTTTGTGAAAGCATTGTTCCATCAAGTAAATAAATAAAAAGGAATCAGTCACTTTGTGTTTGTAACTAAAGGATAATGATAACTGACAATTTCTATCTTTAGACATTTGCTTTCTCTCTTGGTTCTTTACTGTGTACAGACTAGGAAAAGAACTACAAACTGTAATGTGATATATATATATAAACAGAGATGATTGAAAGTTATCATTGGTTAATAGAAAAGATGCGGAGAATAATAAAGTTTTAATTGATTTTACAATAACGAATAAAAAAGTATTTTTTAATATAATGTTTCTTAAAAATTGATGATATCAGATTAGGTCTAACTTTTCAGCTTTGTTGTAATTAAGATTTTACTTGCTATCTTTTTGAAAAATCATTATTGACTTTAGTCTATATTTTTTGTTTTGATTCATTTGTGTTGTCGTAACATGAACATATGAGATTTTCTTACAAAGATAATTTTTTTATGAAAGTTTATCTTTATTTATTTTCTAAAAAAAACATAATAAGATTAATAAAATGCCATTGAAATCAGGTTAGGTAAATCAGGTTAAGTAAATCAGGTTAGGTTAGGCAATAACGTGCCTACGTTATATGAATTATAGATCGTGTTCTATGTATTATTTATAAAAATATAAAAATTTATATTGATAAATTGAAAATCACTGGTGAGAATAATGGGGTATTGTCTATATTTATATATTTTAGCAACATTTTATGGTAAGACATTGTTTTAATATTGAATTAAAGAAAAATCAAAACTTCTTAAAAAATATTGAAAACTACTTCATGTTGTAAAAAAAAACTTTGTAATTGATATGAAAATAATGCCAAATTTGCATTTAACAAACATAAAGTACGTAAACTAAATACGGATAAACTGTATAAAAATTATATAATTGTTTTTTGATAGATGGAAGATAAGAAGATGCGTTCATACGCAGTCATACCGCCTCTGTTGTTGGACGCGAGGCAGCGGAGGATCGCGTTCCAAAATCGAAACGGTTTGCTTCAACCGGAGGAATTGGAGGCGCTGCACAGGGAACGTAAATTGATAAACGTGTGGAGCTCCGTGGAGCACGAATTGTTCAAAGAAAAATATCTTCAGCATCCTAAAAACTACGGAGTGATAGCTCAATCGATAGAACATAAGTCCGTTCCAGATTGTGTACATCACTACTACCTCACCAAGAAAGCAGAAAATTATAAACAGCTTCTACGAAAATCACGTCAACGTACACGTAGCTCTCGAAATAATCCAAATAATAAAGTAAATACGATTATACAATATTATTAATATTATTCCTTAATGATGTGTATTTCTTTTATACGAAATGTAAATAACCGTTTCTTGCAATTGTTTCAGGTAAATAATACTAGCTCGGCTATTGGACCTATAGATATTTTAACGACAGGAGTAACAACACGATTGCAGCGAGAACAACAACAGAAAACTCAGGAGAATCCTCAGAATACGGCGTCGACCGCGTCTACATCAACAACGAGCACCACCGTGACATCGAGCGCATCGTCGACGAGCATTTCTTCAGTAGTATCGACGACGACAACACCTGTGAGCTCGATATCGTCTGGCGTTAATGTAACGGCGGATTCCATAACAGCATCAACGACAACGACAACGACAACGACATCTGTTCTGAACACTACTTCGACGAGTGTCTCGGCGACACCTACGACGTCCAGCGCGAAGGATTCCAAAGAGACAAGCAAAGAGATCAAGGAGAACAAGGATTCGAAGGAATCTCATCTCACGAAAATAGATACGAAAGAGGAATCGCAATCGGAGACGTCGTCGGGAAAGGACGTCAAAGTAATGTACGTGTCAATGTGGTGTTTATTTATTTTTGCATTTTTATCAAACAATAACATATACTCCATATAATACTCCTGTTTTTCAATTAATATCGCGATATTGTATTTAACATGTAACATTATAATAGTGTAAATTATTATAACAATTCATAGATCATTTTATGTTCAAATAATCGAAACGGCGTTTAAGTTTACAGAACTGAACTGTTTAATGTATGGAATTTACGCCGGCTCGGCTGTCACGCGAATATTACATTCTTCGCTTATTTTTAAAACCGATATTGATCATATATTTTCGATGCGCGGGTAAGAAATAAAAGAGTTGGCGCGGCTCATTTTACGAGAAACGCACGTACGTACCAATTGGTTCCGATTCTGATCTATATAAAAGCGTATACGCGGACTGATTGAATGAACCGTATCCATCGGCCGGAAGATATTCATTTCGCAAACACACCCCACTCCAACGAACCAATCTCAATATTGTTCACGGTGGAAGAGACGACCCGCGAATATCCATTTAACGATTACAATACGTCGCTCGGCGTCGCGCAAATATTACAAAACCGCGCGCAAAAGAAAGATTTAACGTGATCTATTTTTTTTTTTTTTTTTTCACAACACTCTGTACCAACAGAGATAAGTTTCGATTATCGATGATAATCACGTGGGGGGTTTTTGAAACGAAAAGCCGCGAATTGCCGAACAGAGAGATAGTCGGTTCGGGGATGACGGGAATACGCCAGGGGGTTGACGAGATGGAGCGAGGGTGGGTGCTGCAGCGGTGGCAGCTCGAGAAGAGTGGGGGTAGATCAATTATTAGCAGATTGTAATGCTAATCAATGGTTACCGGTTAGTGGATTATGTTTACGTAGGCTCTCATCACCGTAATTGACTCGATCGTTGGAAATGTGATCCCGTCCGATGAAAACGACGAAATTTTCACCCGTTTCTTAAGGCGTGCACGCGCAATCGACACAGCATTTTTTGTTTTGTTCTTTTTTTATCATAAAATATCATATTTTATTTTTTTCGAACAGAATACGCGACGGTGCGACACAAAGTTCAAACAGATTGCATTTTTACATAGCAGTTGTGCAAAATTTACACTCGTGTTTTTATACAACTTTTTAGATTTGTGTAACTAAATATTTGTATATGATTGTACATTTTTGTTTTCTTTAAAATGTTTGTACAGAATGGAAGGAAAAGGTGCGTCATCGTCGTCCTCGTCCGCGGTGAATGTTAACGCGACGAACGTCTCGACAATCCAATCGGACTTCAAGGAATCCAGCAAGAAGAAACCCGGTAGCAGGGACACGGGGAGTGGTGCTAACGTGGCAGCTAGCGGCAGGATAAAAGACAAGAAAAAGGAGAATCACATACCTATGGAAACCAGCGACGAGGAGGCGCCTACGATCGACGTAATCGGTAAACAAATTTATTCTCTTATATCTTCGTTTTTTTTTTGCTGTTAATTCGAAAGTGGAATTTTGGATTTTGGAAAGTTAAACTCACACACCGCGCGCGATCGTAAAATTTGCAAATTACATCTGCGTGGTGTTTTAGAAGTAACGCGTTGACAATTAAGCGAATTTAAAAGAAAAATTTAAATACATTCGAATATCGAGTCGCGGTTTATCGAAATTATTATCTCGTATTACTCGAAGGGTTAATTTAATGTACAGATAACGGGAAGTAATCACTCAATTATCATATTTAATTCATTATGGATGTATTTCCGGAAAAGTACCACTAATTTATTAATTTCGTTATATTTGCTTTTACGTCACGGACACAAACGGCATGATGTGTACGATATATTTAATAATCCCTCATATACATACATGTATATGAGGAAATACATATATACATATATATGTATATATTTCATATTTAGTTACGTTTCGCGAACATAAATTTTTGAGGAATGGTCTTTGATATATCTACATATATATCGGTTTTTTCTTGATGATTTTTTAAGGAGAGAAATTAGCATTTCTTTTATTTGTTACAGAATTCTTGCGCTTTAAATATTACATGAACGTAATCGACAACATTTTCTTGACCACGTAAATCGTAAATTTTTATCGGTTTTTATACAACGTGTATTGGTACGTGAAACAAATGTGTACCAGCATGCAAAACACTCTCGGCTGTGTGTTTGTGTGTGTGTGTGCGCGTGTGTGTGTATAACATTGATATATTTATATATAACGTCAAAGAAATATACACGTAAGAAGAGAAACGCGATTACAATTAGGATCGTTAAAAAAAAAGAAAAATTCTCTTGTTGTCTAAGAGCTAACAGTTTATACATTTCTGAGGTAATGTAAGAATGTGTGGATTCTTTTAAATTCTGGATTTAAGCATGACGTTCATTTTCTGCAACAGTCTGGCGCGTGTGTGTATGTGTGAGTGATTGCAGAGATCTAGTTTATCTAGAATTAAATATTCGCGCAAACATTTCCATATCTGGAATTGTTAGTTTTCTTTCTTTTAATGAGAAAGAGAGAGTTCGTTTCTATTTTCCATAAATATACATTCACATCGAGAAGAAATCAAGGAATAATCTAAAAACGAATAGAATCACGCATTTAGGGCAAAGTGTCATTTCATTTTTTTTTTTTTTTTTAAATCTTATACACGCTCTGATTATTTTACAAGCGGCTTAGGCAACACGGAAATTCGAGCGATATATTCGATATCCTGTGGTTGTTGTTTTGCACACGTTAAACCGTTCATATAACATTTATTTTCATTTATTTTCACGCAAGATCGTGAATGTTTTATTGCGATTATAATTACATAATTATGGGCTTACAAATTCGGTTAACATATTTGAAGCGATTATTACATTAAAATTACTATACTTATTAAAGTGTAACTTCGTGGTTTATATTAAATTATACATATAACGCGCCTTTTTTTTTAATACATGTTTCACAGAAATCTAATTATCTCGCGATATGGGGGGAAAAAAAAAAACGTAGAATAAGCCACTTGAAAAATAATCAAATTACCAAAGCACAGAACTTCGACAACACTTGCTTGTTCATAGAGATTTCGATAAGGGTTAGGGAGAGGAGGGAATCGTCTTCCGATTTTTCACGGGGCATCTTGAGTGGATGAGGCGTCCGCGTCGCGACTCGACGCGTTCGTCGTCGCGTCTCCTACGCTCTGTCTCTCCTCGTCGTTCGCGTGGCACATCTTTCGGTGCTTGTGCACGAAGTAGTAGCTCGGAAACTTGCATCCGCAGATCTTGCACGGATAATACTGCACGTTCAGATCAAGCAGTCTGACCTCTCGTCTGTTTCCGCGCGCCGAAGTGTCTTGTCTCGGTCCGTGATTCGCGCCACCACCACCGGCCACCTCGTTGATTCGCGTCGGCAGCAGGTGACGTTTCGCGTGTTTCCTGTAGCAGTATTGCGACTTGAAGGTGTGCTTGCAGTAACCGCAGGTGTAGCAGCCGCTGCTGTTGCTGTTGCTACCGTCGTTGCTCGAATCGTTGCTAGGACTGCGCGTGAGGTTCCCTCTCGTTGCCGGTCCGCCGTTCTCGTCGTTCTCGGTAGGCGGATCCTCGCTCTCCGGCGGCAGTTGGCAATTCCTCTGCTGACGAGTCGGTGCCGACGAGTAATTCTCGTTCAGCACACGATGAAAACGCACCGGTCCGTCGCAGCACGCGATGTCGTAGACCACGGAGAAGACGGCGCTCGAGGAAGAGGTCTCCTTCGCGTTCGAATTCCGTGCTCGACGGCGAGACAAACGTGCCGCTCGATCGTGTTCCGATATCGCGGTGTCCTCGTTGTTGTTGTCGTTATTGGTGCTGCTGTTGCCGCGACTCGGTCCATCGTCGCTCGTCGGAGACGCCGCGGCGGTGCGCGATTTGCGTTGCTGATCGTTGCACGATCTCGCGGAGCGATCGTCGGCTTTTCGTTCCGATCGCGGAGCGATCTCGTGATCCGTCGATTTTTTGCTGTTGTTGTGATGGTGTACAGGCGAGCGAGTTCGCGACACGGAGGACAGAGCGGGCGAGATCGAGCGCGTCGGCGACGACGTCTTCGTCGTGGAACTCTTCGCGCTGTTCGTGACGGCGAACGCGGTGAACGCGGCCGCGGCCGCGGCCACGAACGGCAGCGTCGAAACGCCGGACACGATCTCCGGTGTTCTCGATCTGCTGGCGCTCGGTCGTCGACGTTTGTGTTGCGGAGGCGGCGAGGACTGAGGTGACCTCGATATCTCAGAGCTGAAAAAAGAAAAAAAAACACATTTTCCTGAGATATTTTTATCTGTTGTGTGAAATAGCTACAAAAATTATTTCTTTTTGAGTATTTTTTTTTTTGAAAACTACCTTGAATTATATATAGAATTGTTTATTTTAATCGCGCACTTGTTTTAAATTATATATATGAAGATTTCGCAAATATTGCAAACCTAAAATGCGCGCACTGCTCCTGCTTCTCTCTCGTCGAGACAACGTTGATGCCGGGCGGTACGGTCGGTTGCATCAGCGGTTGCATCGACGGCGGCAGATGCGACATGGTCGGTGCCGGCGCGGTCGGTGGATACGCGAGCGGTGTCGTCGGGGGCCAGCACAGAGGCGGTCCGACCACCAATCTGTTCGGTATGGGTCGTAGTATGTTCCCGACGCTTCCCGGTGATGATCCCGTTGTTGTTGACACGGACGTCGGCACCGGCGGCGGTAACGGTGGCGTAGGCAGAGGCGGAGGCGCCCGCAGTCTCAATAGGGCGGCTCTGCACTGCTCGAGCGCGCCCGGCATGTGCAGCAAATGCGTCGCCAGCAACACGCTGTAAACGTTGTCCAATGTCACCTCCAGCCGACCGGTGTACATGTAGTTGAGTAGCGGCGCGAACGCTTCTCCACCTGATATCAGATCGGAGGGAGAGAGGGTGAAAGCGGATTCATCGAATGTGTTGTTTGACGGGTCGATGTGTTTTTCTTTGAATTTTGTTTTATAAGGAAACCAAAGAGGAGATCAATTTGTTTTTTTTTTCGCACGTAAAAACTTTTGGAAAATATTGTACCTTGATTTTGAGAAAAAACTTAGAGTTGGGTGCGTGGAGAGAAATCAATATCGTTTTGGTGCGCGCAATTTTTGTTTTCTAAAATATATAAATCCGCGCTTTTTGTCTTTTAAAGTCGAGACTCAATCGCAAGAAATGAATCCAAATACGTCACAATTGATTTCGAAGTCATTTGATGTTAAGTGCGCAATCACAGATACACACGCGCACACACACACACACAACTCGGATTATTTTGATAAGTAAAGAAACTGCGCGATTGCAACACGAATTGAAACGTTTATTTTTGAAAACTGCAGACTTTACACCGCTTGTGAAGCAAGCGGTCCAATTATTGAATTGAATTGGATTGAGTCGGATAATTATTGGAAAATCCCAATGATAGATTGAAGGTAGCAGGGACACATATTGTATGATAAAAATTCGTTAAATATTCGGTTTTAGTTGATTGTTATTCGCCGAACATTTCGGATATTTGATTGTTATCATTCGAAAAATATTCCGAGGAAACGTTTCTTTTTTTTCTTTTTTTTTTTTAAGAAAAATCTAAATTTTTTTCATCGTACGTGTCAATTAAATGCTTTAACTACTCATTTAACATCGTAATATAAATAGACACCGATTGATTACATTTTACACCACAGTGTTCGTTAAATGATGGATTTTTTTTTGTAGAAAAAAAAAATTGATCTAATTTTGGCACAGTTATCCGTTATGCAGGCGCGAACTTGTTTTTTTTTTTTTTTTGCGCGCGAATCTTGTTTTATAATACAACAATTTTTAATCAAATTTGTATAAAATGCGTATAAAATGTAATTTAAAAATCTCTCCGAAAAAAATTGCTATGACTATAGCAATCTCTCGAGTCGAACGACTCATATTTACCGATGGACGAGACCAGCACGGAGGTGACCGGTCGCGGCGATTGTCCGTTCGTCGTTGTGACAGAGATGGTAGCGCAAGAAGGGTCATAGGGTGAATTAGCCATCGTCGACGACGACGTCGTCGTCGTCGTCGTTGTCGCATTCGCCAGCAAGGCTTTCAGATATCCGCTGTGAGCCGCGAGCACGCCTTTGTGCGCGACGAACTGATGCTCGCCCTCGTTGCCGACTCGCACCACCGTGTCGGGCGGCGAGAATGTGTCCTCGAGACAGGGATAGCCGGTGCTCGGGACACCGCTGCCGAACCAAGCTCTGTACAAACCGTACATCGTCGAGATCGCTCTTGAAAAATTCGCGACGCGACACTTCGGGGTGAGCAAAGAATTTTCTTGAATTTTTTTTTGTGACACTCGCTCAACACGTCGGATTACACATAATATACATATATAGGATGTTACTGCATGTGTGTGTGTGTGTGTAATTTGCGAATAATTAAAAGCGCGTTTCCGAACGAGGAAACAATGCCGATGGCTCTGTCGTTGCTGAAAAGCGCGCGAAGTGACGGTCAAAGTCACTCGACGACGATTGCGCCTTCATTGTTGTTTCGTTCTCCTTCCCTCTGCGGTGGCACAAACGAAAATTGACGTTTCAACATACTTTTCTCATGTTTTTTTTGTTTTTTTTGTTTTTTTTTTATCGAGCACTCTGTGTAGTCTTCTTCAATTTCAATTTTGATTTACACCGAATCTTCTGCAAAACGCGTCGCGACGTGATGACCTTTTTTCGAAAAACGAGATTAATTAACGATTGCCGAGGTGATTCTCGAGATGATATATCGCGATTAGATTTTCGTTGAAATCTCGAGCGAGCGAAGCCGATCGGCGGTCTCAACGCGCCGCGACGATCCCCATCAATCGGGGTGACGGAATCTGTTCGCGATCTGATCGCGATTTATCCGATTCGTTTTGTTCGATCGTAATTCAATTATCGCCCCGAGTGTAACCGTGTAGTTCGCGCGCTCGAACGATTTCGCGGCTGTTCGTGATTTGAACGCCGGCAGACCAGCCAGGCAGGCGTCGCACCATCGCACTGTTATCAGCTGCGCGCGTAGACGCAGCTCTGCTTTTTCGAGCCGGGGTTCTACCACCTACCTACGCGGTGCGTCGCGTAGGGTTGGTTCAACCCACTTGGAACGGCCGAGAACCCGCCCCCGACGAGCGCAGATTGGCGGTGTTATCGCGTACCCGCACCTGCGCCCGAAGGATCCTTCACACGAGCGTGTAGAAAGATGTGTTCCTGATCGCGCGCGTCCCCGTTTCGCGCTAGAAATACGCAAGGAAATTCATTAGCTTTCGAACCTGATCGCCATCTGTATAAAGCGCCCCGCGTTAGACGGATGGCGATAATTAATTTTTCACAATCGGAACCGTCATTTATTCAGCGGGAGATTATAATTCCCTCAAGCGTTAATAGAGAAGAGGTTAAACATAATAATTTGCGCAGAGCGGCGTGTGGGATAAGAGAGAGAGAGAGAGAGAGAATTCGAAATTCCGCTGTCGCGCGAAACAGATGCGCAAAACAATGCGTGATTGGAAATGAAAAGAAATTGAGAATCGCGAGAGAGCGAAGAATATTGAAAAGTGTAGCTTTTGAGAGAGGACAATCTTTCGAAATACGAAAAAAAAATAAATAAATAAAACAGTACAGATCATTTGTATTAAAAAGAAACTTAAGTAATTTACACGATTAATTTGATTTTTTAAATACTCTCGTTGTTCTTCTATACTTGTTTTTTCTCTGTACACGAATAGAGAAATATTCGCGGGACGAAATTCGGCGGAACCGCGGTCGCGTGCATAACGGCACGTTAAAAAGTGTTATCGCGAGCAATAACACTTCGCGATTTACACGATCGTCGTATAATATCATTTCCGCACAATTTAAGGGGATGCACCGCGGATTTTACCGTCGTTCTGTGTCACGCCACAGTTGCGGAGTGACAAGACTCGCAATGACACACGTAACGAAACTACTGCGTAGCGTAAAAAAAAATCTTACGAGATTATCTCGCAAAATTATCGCGCGAGTTATAGTTTTCGGTCGAATACGTTCAAAGAAATATGATTGCATTGAAAAAAAAAAAAAAAAAAAAAACTAAGAGACTTTTGTACGTGGTAAAAAGTGAAGTACCGTTTATACATGATGGGCGTCGAAGTGTTTGTCGGACTCCAAATGAGACGTTAAACGCGTGGCGGGAGCGTACGCGAGAGCACCGGTAGAAGACGAATAAAGAAAAGAGAAGAAAAGAAATATCTTTCGAGAGTCGGCTTGGATGATGAGAGGAGAGAGAGAAGCACTCTCGCCTTCCTGAAGAACAGATCTTTCGCCGCGAGATGCGTCTTTTGCCGGTCTCTTCCTTCTTTTCTCTCTCTCTTTCTCTCTCTCTCTCTCTCATTTTCTTTCTCTCGTTTTCTTCTCTCATTTTCTCTAACGTTCTCTCTTTCTCTCTCTCTCGGAGGCAGTCTCTCGCCCGCGCCTCTGGCCTGGCCTCTGATGTTTTTCATCAAATTAACTCTCGCGGCACACGAAGAGAGTACGCGCGTTTCCTCTCCACTCCGCGGCGCTGTGTGTTTGCATAATATCGTTTATAATTCAGCCCGCGCTGAATTCCACTTTATTCCGGGGCCACGAGATCGTTCGCTCTCTCCCGGCCCTCTTCTTCGTTCTCTTCCCATGCTCTCTTCTTCCACCGGGGGAAAGGGCCACCCTGCTCCATATCTATCGCGCGCGCACAGGACGCTCTCTCTCTCGTCGTTTCTATCGTTGCGAGGATCCCATCTTTTGCCACACATTTCGTGTCAGCGAAATTTCGATTTTTCATCCTCGCAACGAAAATCGAAGCGATATCCGTTTTGTAAGCTTGACTCTTTTCGAGAAGCGTGAACGACAGCGAGAGGCAATCGTTTGATTGCCACTGAAAAATAATCAGCCGTAAAAGTCTCGACTCTAACAGCTGATTCTTTTTTTTTGCGCGCGCGCATGACGGAAATAGAAGAAGTCTTTTCGATCGGGAGAAAAATTCAGCTCGTTGTCTCCGGGTAGTACACTGGTATAATTAAATATCGTCACGGTTCGCATAAAGATTTACCAAAGTGATGCGACGAACAAGATGATGAATGTTTCGTTCCGTTTGGATTGTGCGGGTCTTTCGACGGCCGTTGGCCGTTCGAGTCGCGAATTTTCGTGAGGCGTCCATAAACAAGCGCGCGCGATTTCTCGTCGGCGAGAATCCGTCGTTGCCGTTCCGGTCCAGAATGGGGACTCGGCGATTACGCACATTTCCCAGGAGGCCGTCGTTTCAAACCAAAGCTAACAGAAGCAGCCCCCCCGCCGTCGCGCTTTCCGCCCCGTCGTCGTGTACGACCCCCTTCCGCAACATCGTCGCGATCAGCGAATATCGTCGAGATTGTCGTTAGACGCACGGTTGCAATAGCAATCAAACAATGTGGTGTACAATGGAGATGAAGTATTCCGAGAGAAGCTGAACTTTGAGAGAGAGAGAGAGAGAAATACTCTTAAACGCTCTTGCGTCTAAAAATATCTTCGACGTAAATTATCGTAAAAGTAACAAAAAATTAATATAATAAAAATTATATTTTTTTGTAAATGAAGAAAAAATTTACGAAGTATGAATTACTAAAAGAATTACATACTCTCTGTTTATATCATATTATATTTTATGTAATTACATAATAATATTGTAATAATATTGTCTCGTATACACAATGATATTGTGATTCCGAAATGATTGTCGAAGGCGCGTTTTTTTTTTCTTTTTTTTTTTTTTTTTTGATTTGTTTTTATGTATAATTGACCATCGTCCGCCATTTTCCAATGACCACTTTCTAATCGGGAAAATGGGAATTCGCGCGTAGGGCCCGGGGACTCTCCGCCGGAAATAATCGAGAACGGTGGAAAAGTATACACAGCGCGGGAGGAGAGAAGAGAAAAGGAGAGAGCTCTTTCGCTCCCGGGATCGTCTCTCGAGAAGAACGAAAGAACGCTCGCGGTTTAATGCTTCCAACGTCGGTCGAGACAAGCTAAGCAAACACTTTTCGCGATATTACCAAGCCCCTGCGCGTGGACTTACCGCGTGTTCTCCGCCGCGTTTCCGCTCAGGAATCCTCTCATCCTTCTCACTCTTCCATCTTCCGTCTCTGTCTCTCTTTCTCCCTGTGATTCCCTCTTTCTTCCCCCCTCCGAACCTCTCTCCTCTTCAGCTCTCTTCCGCTCGTGTTCTCTTTCCACGAGGAAATAAATAGGCAATGTTGGATTTATTTGTTCGCTGATTTGCGAACTTATAATCCACGTTTGTTGAAAATATCGACGATCTCTCCGATCATAAATTTTTTATGACTCTTCTTCGTCTAAATCTTTTCATAATTCGTCGGGCTTCTTTCATTTCTTAATTTCTTTTCTTCAATAATGCGCGCACATATTTATAAGATAATTTGTAAATTATAATCTGTCACAAAAGAGAGAGGAGATGCACACAGAGATCGACACATCATTGCGCTCGTTGCGTTTCGTTGTACGCGTGTGTCACCCGTGTGTAAGTTTTTTTCAGGATTGGTGAGGGTAATTTGATTGCAATACGTTCCCCGTCAGGCAAAGTGAATACGTTTTTTCGAATAGAAAACGGTTTCAGCCAAAACGTCAAATTTATTTACCTCGCTAAATAAACTTATATCGAAACCGAATAATTTCTCGATAGGTTTGTTTCAATATTCTGATGTAGCTGGTGCATGAAAGCATTTTATTATTATTATTATTTATTTTTTTTTCCCCAAAAGAAACGTTTGACGAAAATATTCAACAAAAATATTGAAAAATCAGTTTCAAAACATTGCGGTGTGATGAGCACATTAGAGTGTGAAAACTGATGAAAATCTCGTTCGCGCGAGAAACCTAACGGCGAATTTTGTCGAACGCGCGCGCGTCTTCGGGGGTCCACAGTTTCCTCGATTTTATAATCGCTATTGTAGCCTCTCACATCCCGTTCGCAACGTAGTACGGCAGGACACGCGCGGAAAAAAACGCCGTTGCTCAATAACGCGCGAATAAACGACGGGAGGGGTGGAGGGGGTTTGATTTTTGTGCTCTTCTGGATCGCACGCGCCGTAATCGCGGAGTCATAGTGTCACAGCAAATTGCTGGGAAAATTAAATGCCCTGGGAGATCGGTTCGTCGTGCTGGTCAGCGACAGTGGTTGGATACAGAAACGGCTTGTGGACCGGAAGAGGGCGGAGAACGCGAGAGGGTGGTAATGGAGAACGAACGCAGGAGGACGAACAGAGAGGTGGAAACCCGCGTGCGCACCTGGCACGAGCTAATTAGCGTCTTGATTTACTTAATCCCAATTAATGCCTCTGCTATACCGGCTTTATCGCGAGCTCTCTTTCTCTCTCGCTCTAACTTCTCTCTCTCTCTCTCTCTCTGTGTGTGTGTGTGTCTTGTGTGCGGGAGTGGAGGGCGCCGGTTCTCGCTCGAATTCGGCGCGTTTCCGCTCCGCAAATACGTCGGATTATCCACGTGTGGATACACACGGCGCGGCTAATGTAGCCTGAGCCGCGGCGAGTAGCTTCTCCATCGCGTAGCGATATATATACATATATATGTATATATACATGTATTCGCCGCGCACCTTCACCACCGAAATTAACGCTACTTAGCGTTATCGACTTGTTCTCTCTCTCTCTCTCTTCTTGTCTCTCACTCTTCCAATTCTCTACGCGGTTTATTGTCCGTTTCGCGTAATTGCACAACAGGGCAAAGGGCTTATTCGCACAATTGGAGCGATGAAATAACTAAGGGGAACACACCGCGAGACAACAAAGCACAAGTAAATCTCATATTGCTTTCGACGATGGCAATATCGTTTGTTTTTCATTTCTGTTCGAAACAAATTAAATTTTGCAAATGACGTCGATATTCAAATTTGTTTCTTCAGTCATTAGTCCTTGCGCGAGTCACCTGCGTGCAATACGATTTTGTATTATTGTATAAAATTTTTGTCATCTGTGAGGCGGAACATCATCTCGAGTTTCTTGTTCTTAACAAAAACTAAGACAAAAACTCGCGTCGTTGTATACAAACCGATATTGCGGGTGATTCGGGTGATTCTCGTAAACCGAGGCGATGTATCTATCTTTCGACACACCGCGATGTGAGCTAATTACCGTAATTTAATTGTGTCGACGAGACGTTTGTGAAAGG
Organism: Pseudomyrmex gracilis; assembly: GCF_002006095.1. NCBI lineage: Eukaryota > Metazoa > Arthropoda > Insecta > Hymenoptera > Formicidae > Pseudomyrmex > Pseudomyrmex gracilis. Next base: position 154,945 of record NW_018020606.1, read on the forward strand.
GTCGCGGCGGCAAGTGGGTGAACGGGCGGGGGTTGCGGGATTCGACCGTTTCGTCATCAACGACGAAAACACCCCCCCCCCCCCCGTTGCTCTCGCGCTCATCTTCATCACGATTGACAGATGTTATTTACACAAGTAGACCACGATCCAGAGGCGCACAGTTCATGCGCCACTTACAAACGTTACAAGCGGCTCCCATATTTACACGGCTCATTCCCTGCTGGCGATAATCGCGCAGGTGGCTCGTCAAAGAAGGGGCGCCCCCCTGGATCGCATCACAAATCGCTCGCTAGATACAAAGATACTTGTTTGCACATTATTTATTCGATGATATTCCCCGATGATATATCGAATCGGTAATTGCCAATTACACAAACCGTTTTCATTAATTTATGCGCGTACATTTCCACGTTTATAACGACATATGTATGTTTCAGATTGATATGTGATGTGTTTAACTCGCCTCGTTTCAGATTTATTTTCACTTCGTGTTTTTCAAGAAAATCGCAATTCGAATGTTGTTTGATATTTTCAATAAACAATCGGCGCGCATACTGACCGATCGAATAATTTGCAACAAAGTCCAAGGAAAATAAGGAAATTATTGTTGGCAGAGCGAGAAGTATTCTTTTTTTTTTTGTTTTGTTTTTGTTTCTTTTTCTTTTTTTTGCGTCGGTGTGTGTGTTTCAACGCGCGCGATTTTTTGACATGCCGCGCGCGCGCGCGTGTACCTACCTCCGGAGAGAGTTTTGTATCTTTTTCATTAAACTGCGGGAACGCCGCGGTATTACGGTGAATTTGCGGCACGTATTACCGGCATCCTCAACAACATATCGATCGTTCTTTTTTTTTTTTTTTTTTTTTTTTGTTCGCGAGTGCGCGTCGACCACGGGAGATCGCGAAGAATCGCGGCGCGTGTTTGTTTTTAATCATTCTCGCTGGAACTGGCTTGCAGCGGCAAGAGAGAGCGTAAATCTCATAAATACATAAATACAAAAATGTCAGCCCGCAGCGAATCCGCCGCCGCGGGCGCGTCTCTCCCTTTTTAGTACGCGCCCGAGCGCGTTTGCTTTGGTCTCCTCCGCGCTTTTTTCTTTATATATGAACAAATCGAGTCGTATATACGGCGCGCATTTTCCAAAGCCGAACGTAGCACACGAACAAATTGCGCGTCCTAAGAAAGAGAGAAAAAAAAAATACCATTCTTTGCGTTTGCACGCGTGGGATTGTCTCAAGTCAAGAGACAATTTAAATTGTTGTTCTTGTGCGATACCCGCCAGTATCGACATTACTTTATCGCGATATTTTGATAATTTATCTGACGATTTAATATCGTTTTTTTTTTTTTTTTTTTT
>NW_018020606.1:157144-235948 GCF_002006095.1 Pseudomyrmex gracilis
AAAAAAAAAAAAAAAGAAAAAAGAAAAAAAATTACATCGATCAGCGATTTTGTATTTGAGCATTTTGTTTCATCATCTAATTTAAATCTTTTTGTTTGAACTTGTGCGTGTATCGCAAATACATTCGCAATTCCAAGACTGTTTATTAAACGCAATTCACTCTACCCCCGCTCGGGAGGCGGGGGAGAGAGAGAGTTAACATTATACGCGGCTATAACAATAACGGCTACAATGTATCGCGTAACTGCGCATGGGTTCTCTATTGAATGAGCTCGTATCAATTATTCATCACGACGTTTCATCCAGTTTTAACTCTCCTTTACCTGGTGCTCGGTCCGCACCTCTCTCCCGGGATCGCTCCCCTCCCCGCGTGTAGCATATTACTTTGAGTATAGCTCGGAAACGAGCGGGGAAACGAACTTTACGAATTATTCCACGTGACACGCGTTATATTCCGCGAGTATTATTGTATTCGCTTTGTGCCGTCGTACGCGCGCCGCGCGGTGGCCATCGGCGCGCGTACGATTGTCGCGTTTGTGGTTGAGATGTAACCATCGCGCTTTTTTTCGGCGCGAAACAACTTCGCGCGAAGAAACATTTTTTTCTCTCGACGAGAAAAAACGTGTCGAAGAATTTTTTCTTATCGCGGAAAGAAAAAATTTAAATGGCGCACATCTCCCTCCAGGAGAGAGTTGTTGAATTTTCTCGGCATATATACTCTTTCTCGACGTTCTCAAAAATTCTCTTCTATTCGGGAGAGAATAACGGAAAAGAATTATTAACGCGCTTAATAATATATAGGCGTGCGCGCGCGCAGTACTCGACGAAGAGATATTTTAATGTTTCTCATTACTTAAATGACCCTTGTTCGAATATTTTCTTCGAAGAGTCGATGCTCATAAAGTTCATCCACATTTATGTGTGTCTATCCAAAACGATGTAAAATTTACATTACATTAAAAATTTAACGAATTAAACATCGGATGTACGGGATGCAATATCGCGAAAAATCGAAAAGCTCCGCGTGTATACATACATGTAGCATTTTCCGCGTATCATATATATTATATCGATGTCGTGTATTTTCCGTTTTACGGAAATCAAACACAGGCGAGGCCGCGCGCACGTTCGGAGATGCACGGCGCAAAAATTTTCACGTGTTCTACTTGGCCTGTCGATCCCGTGCGCGCACAAGGGCCGGGGGAGCGCGCGAATTACGAGAGCGATTTTCTCTCGCTCTCGGGAATACCTGCCAATCAGTGTCGCGAATATTCTCGTCTCCGCTTCGCGCCGGCTACTCTTCCAATCGGTATGCCGCGGATGCTCACACGCGCGCGCGCGCGCGCGTTTCATATACTCTCTCGCACATTCCGGCTTCCGCAGTTCGTTGCAGCGATCGCGCTCGCGATGTCATTGGCAATTCCGTGTCAACAATAATCCCCGCGTACAATACGAAAGACATGCAGGACGCGGGGCTCTCGCGTGTGACAGGTCACCGGAGAGTAGATGCGCAGCATCCGGGATTCGCGATTTATCGCGATGTACAAGTTGTCCGCGAGAGAGAGAGAGAGAGAGGGAGAGGGAGAGAGGGAGAAAAAGAGAGAGATAAATACACACACACACACACACACACACAAGGAGCCAGGAGTACCGATTGCTAAATAATTGGCGAAGCATCGATCGGGCCATCGTTTAATTCCGATTTTCATTAATTCCGAATTAGCGCTGAATTAGATTATAGTCCGTCGGTCATGCGTTTCTGTCTTATCGAAGCGCGATTGTCGAGAATTCAATATGTACTTACGTTTCTTGTGTGTACAATGTAATAATTACTTAAATCTATATTTTTATCTCAATTCTTTGAAATTTTTTATTTCGCGAAATATTATAATTATGTATATATATGTGGGTATATGTGTATAATTATATATTATAATTATATATCGCAAATTACATATACGCGGGATATTATTATCGCGGGATTGGGATTTTCTGCAAGAAAATCACGCACGGTTGTCTATTTTTTTGTTTGTTTTTCGTTGACGGTGAGTCGCGCGGGTGCAATTATTGCACACGCGATTTCACATTTCGCGATAATTGTTGACGCGAGTAAATTTACGCAGTTTCGCCCAGGCAAGAAGGGCCGAACTATCAAAGCGATCTTACTTAGCGGGCGAGCGAGCGAGCGAGCGAGCGATGCCGACGTTTGCGCGAGGCTAAGAACGAACGGCAGAACTTTTTAATTGGGCGTCCTTAATTAGCCGAGTCTCGAGTAATTATACTGTCTCTCGCTCCGTTTCCGTGCGCCAACTCTTCTTCCCCGCGTCCGTCCCCGCTTTTCATCCCTTCGCTCCTCCTGCGCCACGCTCCGCGCGTTTTCACTCGAGTTCCTTCCGCGCGGCTCGTGATTAACTATATTTACCCAATTTCATAGCGGATAAACGCGAGTACATTCTCTAAATAGCCGCTGGAAGCGAAGTCCCGCGTATATATATATATATATATATATATATGTGTTTGTGCGTTGCACGTTTATTTCCGCGCGAAACATTTTGCGAATGACGTCCGCGCATCGTCGCGCTCGAGAATTAACACCGCTTCAAAAATAACGGGCTCGAGTCGATTTTGCACACTCCCAAAGAAACAATAAACAGTGTCTTTTTTTTTGACAAAATAACGCGAAGAATAAAAAAGACGACGTGTTCGAGAGATCGAGAGATCTATTGAGTGTTTGAAATATTCATTAATAAAACATTTGTAACATATTGTACAAAGAAAAAGAAAGAGGAGCTTATTTTATTTAAATATAAAAACAAATGTCAAACAACTGTCAAAAGTTAAAAAAAAAAAAAAAAAAAATGATTATATCCGAACGATGAGGATTTAATTATTGTCACTTTGTTGTAACTACTTCGGACTTGGTCGAAATCTCATTTACAGGTAGACTCCAACGACTCGGAATGGCCCACGATGGTCGAGCATTAATACACGACTGACACGCGCGTGCATTTATATTTCACAGCGCGTGTTGGAGATACGTTGGCGTTGCCGAATCGTTTCAATAGACAACCCCTTTGACATTTTTAGCGACAGTGTGCGTCATATTGCAATTGCGTCGCGATAAAATCTAGACACACACACACACACACATATATATATACGTAGTGATGGTGCGGCATATTGCACCATGAACACACACACACACACGTGCATCCGCTCCGTCGCCTCTTGTACACGCTTTTATTTTATTTGATTCTTATCGTTGGCCCTAGCGACGTATCAGCGCGTGAAACGCGTCGCTCTCGATTCGAAAACGTATTTCGACACATTGCCTGCGCGTTCGAGAAAAACACAAACTTTGATTGCAATTTCGCGAATTTGTTCGTTGTCGATAATTTATTCCTCCGAGTTTTAAAATTTAGTTTTATCTTAGATAATTGTGAGAAGATATTGAATATTTTATATTTGAAAATTTTGACGTTCCACAAAATATATATCACTGCGCATTTTTTAAAATCAGGCCTTAAATCATCGATTATTATATTTTTCCTGTGTTATTTCTAATAGCAGTCACTCTATTTTGATTTTTCCGGGGTTTTTTTAATTATTATTGTTATTGTTATTACAGAGAGTGGCAGACAGATAGGACCTCACGCTTGCATTGTATGTCAAAACGTCGTTGATGGAAGCGCGCACAGTCGCGCGTTACCGCGCAGCCAGGCGTCGCAGTACGGATTACGGGAGGATCAGGTGCCTCCTGGCGCACGTGTTTGCAATACGTGTAGGTGCAAGGCCGTAAGAGGACGTTACACAGCCTGTCCATTGCCCGGCTGTCCAAATCTGAGCAGCTCGAAGTCCAGAGTGAAACGGCTCAGAGCCTTGCCCGCCAAATGGCAGGACCTGCCGCCGGAAATCCGCGAACCGATAGCTCAGGAATTCCGTAAGCATTTATATACACCTCTTCGAGAGTATTAGATTTTTTATTTTTTATTTTTTTTTTATTTATTTATCATATCACACATACATTTCGCAAATTATCTAAATCACACTTTCGTCTCGATTATTTCAGAGATACCAAATAGCGCGACAAAATGCTGCTCGGCTTGCTTTAGCCGTATATCGCGTCGTTTGGCACCTCATCTCACCGGTAGCACCGAAGTGTCTGAGGACGGCGCCGACGCGTTGTCCCGACAATGGACGGACGAGGAATTGGAACAGCTTCGAAGAGCGCTTCGCGAACACGGCACCAATTGGCCGAAAGTCGCCGAGCAGATACCCGGCAAGACGAATCATCAGTGCAAGAATTATTATCTCGCTTATCGAAAGAAGCTCAGCCTGGATCAAGTTGTGGCCGAGTATTACGCATCGTTGGGCGAAGAACGAAGACCGTGTCTAACGGACGAGGAGGAAAGCGGCAGCAGTACCAGCAGCTGCGACGAACTTGTCGTGAGTTTTTTCAAATTGATTTCATTTATGTGTAGAAACGAAATTTAACATCATTTTATAGAATTTGTTTGTGCAATTAACTTGAAAAAACTTGCATTCATTTTTTACCTTTCTCATTTCTAGGTACACGATTCGAGTGATACCGCTAGCGCAGGCAGTCCTGCGGCCATGACCGGTAACAATCAAGGAGTAACATCTCACGAACCCACAACAGCGTCGACGTCACTACCGATGTCTTTCCAACGATCCACGGAACAGAAAATCGGTGAAAAACTCTCGGACATAGCGGTAGTGTCGCTTGTACCACCTGGCACTTCTCACCAGTCTTCAAGCACAACTGTCGCTGCATCTAGTGGTGGCACCAGGGAAGATTATGATAGTTCTGCCACGGTAAGACGAAATTCCTAAGGAAGTCCTTTTTAGTTTGCCTTGCTCTAGGATAGAAAATAGAATAAAAAATATAATATATATATATATAGAAAATGCTGCCTGTAAAATGCTTACTGTACAATTGCTTATGTCATTATTTGTTTGTTTGTTTTTTTTTTTTTTTACAAAAATTAGAGATTAATCGCGAAACGTTAAAAATAAGCAAACCGTCATCGAGCGGCTCTTGAAAATAGTTAACACTCTAAGATTAACGAACGATAAGATGTAAGACAATATTTTTTTCGCACGATAGGGCCGTCTGATAGAGGTGCGCTAATTGTTTCAGGAGACAGCGGACGAAGGTCAGGGAGGTGCTGATTTAGATAATGGCGGTGTTGTAGTCACTCTGACGTCCGCCAATAACAACACGCCGTCATTACAACAACAAAATCAGCGACACAAACATGAGCATCCGTCGGTCGTTCATTCGCCACCAAATAACGATCCTATTACTGTCAAAGATCTTATGGTTGGTGTAATAGAAATGCAATTAAAACGTAATTTTAACAGTCCATCCGATAGCGGATCATCAGCGCCTAATAGCTCCGCTACACCGACAATATCCAGTATTTTGAAGACGGATCATCGTAATGACATAGCATACGTTCGCAGCTACAAAGCTAGCTCGAACATATCGAATAATACTCCGTTATCGTCCAATAGAGACTCACTCGCAACGCTTTCTGTTGTTTCGGGACCTCATCACAGTCATCGTTCTGCCCCAAGTCCACAACAGATCGGTAAGTATTTGATTAATAATATTGTTATATTCACATATACACACTGAATTCGTAGATGGGAAACGTTGTATACATAAAATACAAATTAGGTTATTTGAAATTTGTGTCAAAAATTTGTTCTACATGTATTTATTTATTTATTTCATTATTTCAGGGCAAATGCAAGCCACCATTACACCCTGTCCGCCTGCACCACCCAGTAGTCAAGCCTCGTCATCGGATTTACTCCCTAAGGAAGGTCTGGTTGTTATGCAAGTACAACAGGCTCTTCGGGAAACGGAGGGTACGTTGGATTTAAGCATCAAGAAACCTCGAGTGCAACAAGAATATAATCACTCGATGCAAATGCACAAACCACCGCCTACGGTCACGTTGTATCGATCAGAACCACCTCCGAGTGCGTACTATCATTCTCATGCGCCTCACCCTGAACAAGGACGCGGCGCGAAGAGTCCTCTGGTCTACTCTTCATCACCGCGACCGCAGGCTCCCATCACACCGAAGATGAATAAAGTTAACGTACCACCGCCTCACCCGAAATTGTCGCCAAAATTGAGCAGCATGGGTACACCGGGACACAAGGGTGGTTCTATCACGCATGGTACGCCAATGCGTTATAACGATCTATTACAGAGTTTATTGAAGCCTGAACCTCCGGCGGGTGGTGGTAACGCCAACATTGCTGAACGTGGTAGCAGTGGCGGTGCTGTCAATACTTCCGCCGGTCCAGGGGCTCCAAAAGAAACTGGAGGATCAATTACTCAAGGTACACCGGTAATGCCATTTGCAATGGATAAACGCGGCGCGCCGATGTATGACTATCATCGCCCCATTCGACACTCGCCTGTCACGGGCGGCAGCAACGTTCCACCTCCGGGACAAGTTCCCGTTAGTAGTCAAGTGGCGTCGCCGGCCGTCGTGGTAAGCCACGGTGGTAGTCAGTATAATTCTTACTCAGCCGCCGCGTGTCCACCGCCTAGTTACACAATGGAACAGCAATTGTCAAGTCGGCAAATCATTATGAACGACTATATTACTAGCCAACAAATGCACGCACGCGCCCGGAGTAGTGGTGGTGGCGCGTCTGCTGCCAACGAGACGGTTAAGAGCGAACCGCCGCCACCACCATCTTCAACTCTCTATTACGCTAGCACGCCTCCTCCACCGCAGACGCATACGCAGCCACGACAAGGCGTCATTCAGAGGCATAATCCGCAAAAGCAGATGCACTATCCGCCTCCGCCACCGGGTTTGGAGGCATTCTCTAGTCTGGTGGATGTGGCAGTGCAGCAACCAAGTCTTCCGGTGCCGCATCCGCATGGTCATCCAGCCGCGACTGGCAGTAGTGGACACGAAGGTCTTGGAAAAACTATGGCCGATCGTTTGATGGCCGACCGTTTTGATAACAACCGGGCATTTCGGGAGCAAGACATACGGATACAACAAGATCGTCACATGACAATGCAGGCCGAACACAGACTGGCGATGGCAGCTGCAGCGGCGCACCATCAGCGCGATCAACGTGACAGGGAACTCGTTCATTTGCGAGAGAAAGAAGCGCATCGTGAAAAGGAACAACAGCACCTGCACCAGTTGGAACATCGTCTTGCAAACATCCAGCGGGAGAAAGATATTCAGCAGCAGGAACATCGTCTTGCGCAGCAGCGAAAGGACATGCACGAGCACAAGGATATGCACGCTCGTTTACAACAAGCTCGAGAAAAGGAGATCCAGCACGATCGATTTATTCATCAGCAGCGAGAGAAAGAAATTCATCAACAAATGGCGGCGGCAGCAGCAGCGCAACGCGAGAGGGAGCACGAACAGCATCGTCTGCAGCAGCAGCAGCAACGCGAGAAGGACATGCAGCAAGATAGATTCCTTCAGGAGAAATTTATTCAGCGTGAAAAAGAAATTCAACAAGCGGAACATCGTCTGGCTGTGCAGCAAGCGCATCGCGACCATCGGGAGCTCGCGCATCTACAGCAACAACAACGTATGGAAGCTGATAGGAGGCAACAAATGCACCTCTCCATGATGTGTCACAGAGATCAGCAACAGCAACAAGACAGAGAGTCGTCGAGATTATTGAGTAGCGGATTCTCACAGTCGTCTCGACTGCAGTCTCAGCAATCGCAGCAGCAACAACAGTCGTCATCGCGACAAAATCAATCCAATCAACAACAAAATGACTCGTCGACTCTCACCGCTGCTACTATTATAGATGCAATTATTACACATCAGATCAATCAAGGATCAAATGAGAACTCCGGTGGAAGCGGTTCTTCAGCGAATCAGCCGACACGTGCTGGCGATCGTCTTTTTCAGGTAAATAATTGTCTCTTTTTTTTATTCGGCACAATCTACGCTTCTCTTTATTGTTTTAATTTCTGATATTAAATTGTATATTATTTTTGTAAATCGCGTTTGTTCTTGTAGGGCTTTCATCGCGAAACGCAGCAAGAGCCAAACGGTATAGCTCACAGTCCCGCTGGCGAAGGAAGTGGCAGCGGTAACGCTGCAAGTGGCAATGGTAGCGGCGGTAGCAAAACAGCAATGACCGTCGGCGAACACGTCGATCGTATTGTATCTAAGGATTATGCCACACATCAGTCATCGTATCTCAGATCTTATACGACGTAAGTGTCCGCGCCAAATATACATAAAGCAGTTGTGCAATTTTCGCATTTTTCTTCCAATTTAGTTTTATTCGATCGAATTTTTGTGCTTCGTGTAAACTTGAATTTTATATTCACAGAAAATCTAAACAAAAAAATCAATAGTTTTTAAAGATTTTAAAATATTACGTATTATCATGTTTTTTCTTCGAAACAACAGATATCAAATTGAGGAATCGTCGTGGAAGAGACGTAAACTTAACGAGTCTGACCCAGTGAAGAGCGGAGACGAGATGATGCGAGCTTTCACTCGGCAACAGTTCGAACAGACGCAGCAACAGCAGCAACAACAACACCAGTCCTCCGGAAAGCAACAGCATCACTCGGTCGAACCGGTTTCGCCGCCGGAAGCGACTACCAATCATTACGGACGTCACTTCTACGAATCGAGCACTGCCACATCTAGTTCCGGAACTCCTTCCAACAAGCCGCATCAGATATCACCGTTCGATTACGTGAAGAATAAGATCGTCGAAGTGATGCGCACCGAAGATGATAAGGCCGCCGGTGGTGGCGATGTTGGCTCAGACAGAAACGGAAGCGGCAGCTCTATTGTTACAACCGAGAAGGATGAGAAAGGGGCAGGTGCGGGAAACGTAGAGAGAAGCCCGTCCGGTAGCGGTGGTGGTAGCGGGAGTGGCAGTACCGGCGAGATGGTGGTTGATGACACAGGCAATCCGACTCGTGAGCAGCCACCACCCCCGCCTACGCCCGCGGCTACCACCACATTTTATCCGTTTAGTGCGCTAGGAGTGCACACGGGTCCACCTCCAGCCCCGCCACCCGCCGCGACCACATCCACCTCGGTGAAGTCGGAACAGATGCAGGCCGAGCCAGCGCCTTTACTATCCGCGCAATACGAACCGCTCTCGGATGAGGATTGATAATCGTCTTCTATTGCCTATTCAGCTGTAGCGTGACTTACTCCATTTAGTGCATCAACATACAGCTATTGCGAGAATATACAGAGAGAGAAATGCTGTGACACACGTTTCTTAGTCTATTATTCACTAGTGATTATCGATTGTGCGATAATTGAATTGGACGATTAATTGACGCTGAAAAAAAAAAAAAAAAAGGTCATAAGGAAGCCTATAACATTTATGCGTTATTATCAATCGCCAAAATTTCTAATTTAAGAGGACTTCTTCTTTTTATATATACGCATATAGTTATACATATGTAGATAATTATATATATATACACATATATATATATATATAAATATGAACATTGTGCGATCTCCAACGCGTGTGACGAGTGGAGATTATAACGTATGTAATGTTTTAAAAACAAAGTCCCTTCTCCCCCGCCCGATATTGTTGTTTTACAAATTCTGTCTTTAATTTCGTTAATATATTTTTAGTCAAAAAATAAAATAAAATAAAATCATTCCCGCGGAGCGCAAAAGAAGAAAGAACAATTTACAAATCAAATATTTGATTTTATATTTATGTTTTTCGTGGTGTTGCTGCGTCAGAGCTTTCAGAGTTGATTATATATACTGACACTAATTTTAATCTATCAGTTTACTTTATATATACGGTGTATAATTTATAAATGCCAATATTGGAGATATTAAGGTTTATATATAAAAATATATTATAAACATGAAACGAAACACTAATTACAATTTAATCGCCGATCTAAACGCGTGAATTCCTGTTTTTTTTTTAATTCTTGCGAATTACATGAGTAATATCGAATTTCAGTTTTACGAGAACTCGTGGACGCGATAGTTTAGAAGAAAAAAAAAAACAAACTGTCGAAAGAAGTCGTTATACATATAATCGTTATAAATAATGTATACTCTCTCGCCTATGTGTGTATATATTTTTTCTACTTTTTAAGTTTTTTTTTTTTCGATATATTTGCAGACGCGATACATGATGCATTTCGTTTTTGGCAAAAAAGAAAAAAAGAAAAACACGATGTAAAAGTAAAACTTTCGAACGGATACGGGTCTATTGAGTCTTTTCATTTTTGAATATACGCTCGACGAATCCCGTTCAAATCGAAGTAAAATTTATATATAAAATTTTTACATCGACTTGGACTCGGATAAAGCCCGCGAAAATGACATTTGATGCCGCACGTAATTCGATCTATGGAACATCTAGGGCTGTAATATGTACATCTCATGTTCACAATAAACAGAAAATCCAGACGCTTCTTTTGTACATAAAAATGAAAAGTGTGTAATTGTTAAGAGAGCGCGGTAATGATGATATAAACGCTGATGAGGGCGATGTGTGTTTTTATTTGGAATGAATCTGTGATGTATCTGGGATTAATAAGTTCAACTGTGTTATATACCGGTGCAAAGTGTAGTCTGTAGTCTGAACTGAGATTGAGAGAGTATGAAAAAAAAAAAAAAAGAAAAATAAGAAAGAAAGTACAGAGGGTTAGAGAGACAGAGCAAGAGAGAGAGAGAGAGAGAGAGAAAATTCTGAAAAGAAATACCGTACAACTTATTCTGGCACATGTGCAACACAGCGAAACCGAGATATTTTGTGGCGACGAGAATTAAAAAACAAAAACGTTCAACATCGTTTCTCTTGGTGAAAAATGGGATTTAAAGAGAGAAGATATAAATAGAAAAAAAAAAATTGTAACATTAAGTGTTGTAAATAGTACATATTAATTATTAATTTCTAAGTTGAGCAAGTAAAATATGATGACTAGATTATCCGTACACACGCTATTGTAATAAGGAGTTTTAGGTTTAGCGATTAAAAAAAAAAAAATCGACGTAGCTAGCATTTTAGGGGTTTAGACAGACACGAACTGATTTTAGGGAAAGAAAAAAAACTACAACAACAACAACAAGCAAACTTTCTCCCGAACTATGTTCTCTTATTGATAAATGACGACGAAAAAAAAAAAATAATAATAACAAATATAACAGGTAATTAAATTTGATGGAATTAATCATTCGCAAAGCGAAATTGGATGTAGATTTATTTTATCTGTTTCACACACATCTGAATCTTGAATGTGTACAGTCTATCGAGCACATATGCACAAGAGATACACGTACGCTTACACGCATGTGTTTTATTATACGCGCGTATACGTGTGTGTAAGCATACGTGTGCGTTTATATGTGTGTATGTGTGTGTATATAAATACTTTTTATACAGCCTAATTTTATATTTGTACGCGACGTAGCTCCGACTGTTCTGCGCAGTCCGCGTTTTTATTTCTTCATCGTTCGATGTCGAAGAATTTTTTAAAACGTCATCATCGCGAAAAAACAAAAAAAAGAAAAAATACAAAAATGTTGTTTCTTTCTACGTGCAATTTTCGCTGCATCACGAATCACCGCTTTTTCCGCCGGATTCTTATTCGTCTCGTTCTATGTATTTCGCATCATTTCGTGTGACTGAGAGATATCAAGACTCTACAGAGATTTATTGTACAAAGATGACTGCCTCTATTCGTACGCTGGCGATCAAATAATTAATCTTTATTCGTACTATTTGGTTTCTTTTATATTATCCTAGATCTTATACACATGTAAACGAGCGTGTCAATCTCTTTTCTTCCATTATCCTTTTATTTTCTTCACTGCGCTTACGAAAGTTTGACAGTTTAATATCTTTCATCTCTAGTTAGCAAAACAATGCGTTCTGAGAAGGGGAGCTCGTGAATGCAACTCTTACCGATTCTTTTTGTTCGTTCTTTTTTTTTTTTTGTTTTTTACATGAAACGGTTGAGAGCTGTGTTAATCGTACTAAGTACGTGAGGGAGAAAGCGTTCTTTGTATTTTACAAGAGACATACGTACGAAACATATACATAATATTTTAAAAGTTTTACATATATATTATTATTAATATATATATATATATTATAATATATATATATATATATAATATATATTTTTATATTTACACAAAATGCCAAAACGTAAAATATATTGTACTCCAGAAGAAAAAGAAGAATTTGATCGACAATGTCTTGAAAAAAGAGCTGAAAATCAACGACGTCGTNTATTTATATATATATTATTATTATTATTATTATTATTATTATTATATTAACCCTTCAAAATTTTCTCATTTGTTCTTCCCTTAATATCGGCATTTTTTATGTTACTTTCCTCCTTCTTGTTGTTACAAAATATAATATTATACACACGATATTTTTGTTTCTTTCTTTTTTCTGTCTTCTTTACTGAGCGCTGCGCGCACAACGTGCGTGCTCAAAAAAATTACTCATCTCACACACACTGTCGCGAATGTTCTCTTCGCGCAAGTTGTGTTGTCTCGCATGTGATATGTGTATGTCAGACGAAAGACGCGTTTCTCCCACACTTTTGCGATTTTTGACACACGTGTCACACACACGCCTCAACCGCTTCGTGCAACAAAGACGCGAGGAGAATCAGTGAGTCCCATAGAATTATAAATGTAGCGCTCTGTTACGAAAGTGCGCATCTTCGAAGATTTTTTATTGTACAAAATAACTGTTGAAAACCCGACAAAAAAACTATCGTATGCTTCCAGAGTATAAGATGAATTATATAATATAGATATGTATGCGTGTCGGCGCGTGTGTGCGAATGAGTACACACAAACGCACGCGCGCGCGCAACACGCATATGTATACACACCGCAGAAAGAAGCGAATTAATCTAGTTAGCCCAAGGCACATAAGCGAAAAACATTTTACCACATACGACAACGTGCGACAGCCGTGGCTCAATCTTCGTACTTCGTGTGTATTTGGAAGAGGGTGTCCTCGGCCGCATCCACGTTTTCTCCTCCTCGTATAGTACCTGAGCGACACACAAAGCCCGCGTTTATAGCGATCGTTTCCGTCGTCGAAGAAGAAAAAAAGGAAGATGTTGCGAGAAAAGAGCGGTGCGAGTCCAGTTCAGTCCCCCCCCTCCCCCGAAGCAGACCGACAGAAAACCGAAAGACGTTTGAAAAAAAAAAAAAAAAAAAAAAAAGAAGAAAAACAAAACGTCATTTTTAAACGCAAGAAAAAAAAATCTATAGAGCATTTAAAAAAATGTGTCAAGGAGGCTTCACGAGAGAACAACTCACGACGTCTAAAAGGATTTGTATTAATTGCAGGATATCGGGATGCCTTTTGAAACGTCCTCCCCGTCTTATTATCGCTCTCATCACGTTTCCTCCACTTGTATAAATTTTATTTTACACACTTCATCTCTCATTGAATTCATTGTATTTCCTCCTCCATATATATAGTGTGCTGGAGTTGCACCATTCCGGATGAGATTACTTGCGCTCGCGCGCGCGCGCGCGTGATCGAGATCTTTTTAAGGGAGCAGCTTTCTTGATTGTATAAATAAGTACGCGCGTGTGAACACACACACACACACACACATATACAAACGGGTCTGCGTGTACAAAGCACGAAACACATACACACATACACAGACACACATGCACACAAGAATAATGACGAATTAATAAATTCTTCCTCCCCATTCCGCTCCGTGAGAAAGAGAGAAAAAAGTACTCAGCGTGTACATAATACACCGGCATGTAGCGAGAACGTACACGAACTCCCTTTCGTTGATACGTGATACAGGTTTGCGAACAGGTTTTTAGGGTGTCGAGTTTTTCGTACGGATCGATTCTGCTCGTGAGCGATTCTCACACTTTTCGACCCGTGTGACACAATCCCTCTCTCGCGCGCGAACAAATTAAAAGACGACGAAAACAAGAAAAATTATGTAACGCTTCTCAATTAGCGTTTTTTTTTAAAAAAGGCGTACTCTTCAGAAAATCTCTCCGTACAAATTCATTGCAAGATTAAATTTTGTATTCTACGTCGGAAATTTATGTAAAATACATGTATTGTGTTTTGTTCATTTAAAAAAAACAAGAAAAAACTATTGATAAATCACATAATTTTTACAATTATATATAAAGAGTGTACATCCATGCATTAGCGAAAATTAAATTGAAATCGAAAAAATTAAAGTTTCGAGCGAGGAAGAAAATCTTGTAAGTGATCGAACAGTCTCTTCGATTTGTTTTTTTAATTCTTCGAGGAAGCCGTTTACATCTCGCGGACGTACACACAAAGTGCGTTATTGCACACAACAGGCATACATAAAAGAAAATACAAAGACACACACACACACATATACAATGATATGATTTTGTTTCTCGAGAGAGGGACAGATGCGCGTTTTCCGAAGAAACGGCACGGCGCGAGTTTCAACCACATCGCTGCTAACCGTACGAAATATCATCATCTAGAAACTATTTAGAGTTTTAAGCAACGTGAAAGCGAAACACGCGTGTATATGTATGTCTTGCACTCACACATTTGTAACCCGTGGAAAAGAGAGGAAATGATCAGCTAAGAGTTTGTTCTTGGTGTGTCTATGTCTCGTTCGATCCCTTTACGCCGTAAAAGCGCGAAGGAAACACAAGTCTTGTAAATAATAACGATATAACGCCGAGATATACACAGTTCCCTCCCGATTGTTGTATTATAATAATTAATTATTATTATATATAATTATATAATAATAATAATAATAATAACAACGCATATACGCGCGATCGCAGAACGTCAGGCTGAGACACAAGTGAAGAAGAAGAGAAAAAGGAAGAGGACGCAAAAGAAACGATGAAGAAAACTATAAGCGAAAACACTTCTTCTAATCTACCTACGAAAAAAAAAACGTGATTATTATCCACACAAAAAAACAACACGCTCTGTTAAAATGCGACTCATTACAAAAATAAAATAAAATAAAATAAAAACAAAGTAATTGAAAAAAAAATAAAATTATAGCGAGCGAGAGCATACCACGCCTACAGTAAAAAAAAAAAAACTACAGAATTGTAGCATAAACATGATAATATTATTATCAAAACAGTTCAATGTAAATTGTTATTTTTGTTGAAATAAAAATCACCTCCGTTATAAAATAACGAGCATCAAAAATCTCTCGCTTTTCGCCCAACCGTTCTTTCGCTCTTCTAAAACGAATGTTCCAAACTTTAACGACGAACGCGAGAAGACTGACGATTTTTTTCATTACGGACGGATTCTTTTGGTCTCACTTTTATTTCGTTTTATACAAAGCGCATACAAAATATATTACACGTATGTATGTGTATGTATATATAGTATATTTACGAACACCTTTTCGCGTTGCTTCGTTGAACGATACAACAAATACGTTTCCGGTGAAATATGTTTCATAAAATAATAATACACTACACGAAATCTCTCTTTAGTATAAACTTTATATTCATCTTGCGCAAAATCACAAGATTACTTTTCCCCTTCACACGCTTCCTCCGCAGTCAAAACGCTCTTGCGTCTTCTTATACACATACTACAATAAAATTACAGAATATCGTGTATAAATAAGAGCACGCGTTTACAAAAGGCAACTTGGTATGCGGATGACAACAAATGCGAAAGTTTTACACATTATTTTCTAATAACTATTACATATTTCTGTTATGAAACTTTTTCCATGAGAATTTTTTCATCATTTCGATTCGTATAAAAATTAGGAATACATAAATGACAATCGCGTGTACAAAGCTTATACAAAGAAAAAAATTCGAACATAATTCCAAGACCCCCAGGTAAGTTAACTCACATGTTCTATTGGAATTATAAATGGCTGTCTTTTCCGGTTGTCTTGACAGTTGTAAATTAAAATGCGTCAGTGTACATAACTTAGACATTTACAATATAGGTATATTATATATAAATATATATATATATATAATTAAATGTGGCTCGCGTTTTATATTATATATAAATGTTCTAAAACTATAAATTTGTAATTGTTTATTATATCTTATATTTATAATTAGCTGCTCTCCTTATCACTTTTTGAATTAAAATAACAACTTTACGCTGTTTCGCAATTGATTAAAATATAGAAACTTACACCAAATAACTAACATAGAACACTGTATAGTTGTTTTTTTTTTTCTTTAAATTGTATAAATATATACCATTGGAGCCACGCTGCAGTCAGCTGCAATGCTTGTCATCGATTAACTCTAAGAGATTAAATATATAGTTTAACATTTTTCAAACCGAGATACATATACTCACACATATGTGATATTTGTTCGAACAAAAGAGCACGTGAATAATATTAACAATATTCTCTCTTACTTTCTTATCAGTCTAGTCAAAAATAATACAGGTTTTTGTCTTCAAAGCATGCTCGTATTACAAAGACATCACAAGACGTGACAAAGGCTAAACTTCCTGTGTGTTAAAATAATCATTTAATAAATCATTTAAATAAATTAATACATTTGCGTCTCGCACAAGTCAGGTACACATTAAACAATCGTTGTGTTGTGCGCAAGAACGATTAAAATAATTTAACTTCAAGAGTCTTTTTATATCTGTGTGTGAACGTAGCACCTTGTTTAAATATAACACAATCTATTTTAGTTTAATAAGTAGTGTAATATACACAAAAGAAATTGTTGGCTTCGGCACACGGGACTACGTGTTGCAACGATTCTGAATGGGATTATATTAAAATCGTAACTGCATATCTTGAAACAGTGGCAAATTAATTGAAAAATACTGATTTTCTTTTTGTACAATATCTCTTGTTTAAACACGCATACGTTGTGTGTTTAAACAAAATTATGTGCGCGCGGTGTGTGCGAGTTAATAATAATTCTTTAATTTTTGTTTCATATATTATATAGTCATAAGGCATCTCTTGAAATTTATGATGACAAAGCATCAATAATATCTTGCATGTGAAATATACACACATGTAAATTTTATACATTATAGTTTTTGGTAATTCTTTCAAAAAAAACTTTACATTTTTTAACAGATTTTTATATACTTTATCATGTTCAAAGTGTCGTCAAAATTATCGAATATACAGGGTGTCCCATTTTACAATATGCACCTAAATAAATCTGTAGGAACGTGGTTTCACGAAAAATGACCGTGACAAAAGTTATATAAACTCAAGAGGGACAAATAATATTATCAATTTTGTTATAGATGGCGCTACTTTCGATTTCATCATAACGGTCATTTTTTTAATCGAAGTTGATTTTTCTTTGAAAATAAAGTTGTAGCTGACAATAAGACAAATACAACGGTTTTTTGTTTTGGATCATTTTTCACAGCGTTTTTTAACTAATTGAATATAAAAACGCTCCCACTCTTACAGAGTGTATGACCCCAAACCGCACTTTACTTCAGTCTCTCTTTCTTTTTTTCTCTCCCTCTCTTTCTCTCTGCTTCTGCTGTGACACACACACATACAGCAAAGAGAGAGAGAGAGAGAGGGGGGGAGAGAAAAAGAGAGACTAAAGTAGTGTGATTTGGGGTCACGCACTCTGTAAGAGCGTTTTTATATTCAATTAGTTAAAAAACTTTGGAACGCTGTAACTCAGTGAAAAATGATCCAAAATAAAAAATAAAAAAACAAAAAACCGTTGTATTTGTCTTATTGTCAGCTGAAACTTTATTTTCAAAGAAAAATCAATTTCTTCTAAAAAACTGGCTGCCTTGATGAAATCTTGAAAGTGGCACTATCTACAACAAAATTGATAATATCATCATTTGTCCCCCTTGAATCTATACTTTTGTTAAGTTTTAATACATTTTTCGTGAAACCGCGAATTCCTACAGATTTATTTAGATGCATATTTTAAAATTGGACACCCTGCATAATGTGTCTCTATAACGCACGAAATATTGATGAAAGATTAATTGACTCTTTTCTAATGATTATTTGCATTTAATGGAGGTAGTTTACTTCACGTACCTATTTCCAAACAGTGAGACAATAGTCTTAAAATAGAAATATTAACGTTCCGCATTTCTTAGCTTTTTTAATTTGTCAAACCTGCAAATAGTTGCAGCGCACGTAGCAAAAGTATCACAGAATGCGATGTTCTACTATTTGCTTTTGAAAATGTGTACTTAAACAATACTGCGTTGCTTAATTCTACTTACGCATACATACAAAAATAATAAATGATAATTAGCCCTTTTGTTATTCTGCAACGAGACAAATTCGTTTACTCATCATTGCGCAGCTCTATAGCTCGATGATATATTTCGTCTGCGCAAAGATTTGTAACTTGTGCGTTAAAAGTTGCAGAATAGGACCGCAGAATCAAGGAGTTCGCTCCTTTGCGCGCGCGCCACGCGTGTATGAAAATATACTGTTTTTGTTCTGCGAGGCTGTATTATTTTATGTTACGACAACATAAAATATTAACCATCATTTCCATAATATATTAATCAAAACATAGAGCGAATATATATATGTACAATCTTAAGATGAGAGTTTTCTTTTTCTCTCTCTTCAAGACGAATAACAACACTTTTCTTTAATCCTATTGTAAATTCGTGATAAATAATAACTTGAGTGCAATAAATATCGATGCGTCGCGAACATTATCATTCGTAATACGAAGTGTACAATATGTTCCACAAGATAGCCGCGGTCATGAGACCTGTGTAGGTAAACATGCTGGCCCACCAGACTGCTTTCTCCCAGGTTTGCACCTCGAGATTTCGAAGAATGTTTATACCCACCAAAAGACCCGCTATGGCACCGGCCAAGTGGGCCACGTAACCGATCTGATCGTTGGTGTCAAGCACGTATCGATTGTACACGGCCTGACCGACGTCTACGCTCGTAATAACAAGAAACACCAACAGCTGCAGCACGGCAAATTCCATTTGCGACCAGTTCATTATAATGGTCGCCACGTGAGCCGTGATCAACGCGTAAACGCCGCCCGACGCACCGGCCAGATAGACCGTAGGATCCGAAACGGATGTACCGAGTGATCCGGCCAGTACACCAGCTACGTATATTATCAACACTCTCCACCATTTGTGAACCATTTCCAGCGGAATGCCCAACATGATTTGTACCAGTAAATTGACGACCAAATGAAAGACACTGTTGCACAAAATGCAAAAAAAAAATAAAACAATTTAGAAAGATTACAAAAATACACCTGATTTGATTATGTATTTGCGAAAGTGTGCGAACACTCCGACGGAAGCAGAATCAATACGTACCCAACATGCACAAACATGTACGTCAGATATCGCCAGGCTTCGTATCTCTTGTGCGGATTATAAATAAATAACGTAGCCGCCGGTCCGTCTACAGAAAGAGATTTGTGCTTAATCACATCATACATGAACAAAATGATTTCTATGATCGATATGATTATCATTGCCACGGCTGGCGGTCGACAGCTGTACTCATCTTCGTACAGCCCATCCGGATAGTCGCTAGAGTACAGAGAAGATTCCGTTATTGTACTTGTTTGTTGTTGGAGAGGCCGTAGGTCGGTAAAACGTGCGGTGGAGCATCTTAATTTACGGTTGAGTGGAATGGTAGCCTGGACAGAATCGCCAAAGCTCGAAGGAGGAGGAGTGGATGTTGGTGCGGGCATTGTTACGGTACTGATTTGTCGCTGGGGATAATACCTCGAGCCCACAGAAGTCTGTCTCAATGTGCGCGATGGTCGTTGAGGTATCATGGAGTGCACATATCGTTGTATGAAATTTCCAAATATACTTTGCATATCCTTTCTGTGGATCTAAAGTAAAAAAGAAGAAGTGTTATGAGAGAGAGAGAGAGAAAGAATATTGAATATATAATTTTGTAAAATATTTTAAAACATAATAAAATTTTATTGTAAAATTTATATTACTGACAAAACACAAACTATTCAATTTATCTTCTGAAAGATATAAAAAATTGATTGAATTTTTAAAGATTGAAGAACTCTGAGACTAACCATAGCTATGAACTCTGGATATTCCAGGTAACCGGACTCGTCCAAATCCGCTTTATGCATTATTGTGCGGATCACATTGGCGGGAATATCGTTCTGAAACTCTGGACCGCGAATCATCGCCTTCAGCTCTTGTAGCGATATTTTCCCGTCCCCGTCAAGATCATACTTCTCAAAAATAGCTTTCCAATGCTGCAACACGTACAAGGAACCGTCAAACGTGAGTATTTCTTCTTTAGCAATATGAATGTTTATAATGTGAATAGTAGTTCACTGATAAGAAGCAATACCGTTGCATTTGAAAAGTTTTTACTTAGGAGTGATTCATACTCAACTTATCGATTCGCATGAATCACTTGCACATACTAAGAAAACTAAACTACTAGAAAACTAAACAGTTGGATACAGAAAATGTAAAAATATCTCATGATATAATAGATATTTATCTGATAATAATAATAAACAATAATAATTATGTTATTCTTCTTCTTGTTATTGTTGAATAATAATTATACTTGGACTGTATAAACTATTTTGTGTATTTTTTAGACATCTACATCTATTAAATCTATTTTCAAAAGAGCGTTCACAAAAAGCTCATTTACATATTACTGTGATACATAACAGAACTATAACAAATAGACTTTGAAAACATCACTTACAGACTCATTATACTGCAGTGGAATGGTCACCGCAGTCTCTCCTTCACGATTGGTCGACATCCTTATCAATTTGAAACTCCTGCAAAGTAAATATCAGATGCATCAGCACGACGCTCCGTGTTCTACCGAGCGAGAGAAAGAGCTTTTATCCTAATTGCACAAATAAATCATAAAAAAACCATGTCACGACATTTCCCACTTTTCCGAATTTCTGAGTCAGAGCGCGTAGTTTTCAACCAGGAGAGAGAGAGAGAGAGTCTCGGATATGCACCGAGCTAGATCCTTCACTGTGATCTCTCCGCTGGTTCATGTGTCGAGACACAAATCTAAAATAAGACCGGAACCACACAGACCACGCGCGTCCCGTGCACGGGAAGAAAACAAATGTTTTTGCGCAATGTCGCGCACGTGTTTTTTTACCTGGAGCGAAGCGGGGACAAGGTGCGGGAACGTGCGCTCTCACGTTCGCTCTCGCCTAGCACGAGGAAAAAACGTGATACGCGGTTCGCGCGTGTACCCGAGGTTACTCTCCTTCACCTGACCTGAACCGCGGAACACAATGCGAACACCTGCGCCACTCGCCGCGCGTTAAAACACACTACTTCGCGCGACAAGTATTCCGGGCATTCCGAACGGTCCAGTTCGGAATTATTCGATAACGCCCGGCGGCGATGACACATTTTCTCCTTATCTTCCGTCGGAGATACGCGCGCGACGGGAAAGATATCGCGATAAAAAAAAAAAAAAAAAAAAAACATACCGACGCCGGGCGTCGATCGTCCCGCCGATCTGTCTCGGAACGCCCGGGGACCGTGTGTTCCATCGCTCTGATGATGATGTAATAAAAAAAAAAAAACGTAACGTGAAAAGTCGCGCGCGCAAAACGCGCCAAATCCCGCGTGAACGCGCGTCCGCGGTCCAAAACGTGACGCGCATCCCTAACCTTCACGCACGAGGGGGATTCCATTCCGAGACATGCAGCCGCACAGCGCGTTGAACCTCTCGACGCGTTCCGACCGTGATAAACCACACGCGCGTAAGATCGAACTTACCCGAGAGATCGCAACAGGTCTCTCGCGAAACCTTGAAAACGAGAGACGAAGTAAGAAGGATGCGCGCTACTACTACTGATCGCCGCGTGTCACTGACCCGATCGATGTCGAGATTGGGGACGGTCTCCGCCAGGACGGTCGCGTGGCACAGGTCGGGTTTTCCCCTCCGAGTTCTCACGAGAACGAGCGAACGTAACGGTACACCGTCCTCTCCTCCGGGAGATACAACGAAGCGCAAAACTTGGCAAAAATTCGAGAATTTGTTTTATCGGCAAGTGTGTCGCGAGGTTAACCGGTCTTCTCTTTTTTTGGGGGGGGAGGGGGGAGGATCTCTTCCTCTTTGACGGTCGCTCCGACGCAAATAAGGTGGGTGATTTACTACCGGTTTCTTTATTTCTCGTCAATGAGACAGCTCTTTTTATTTAAACAACGTTCCGTTTTCGTGACTGTACATACTCCTCTTGTATTGTTCTTTTTATATCTTTATTGTCATCTTTATTGTCACACAGTTTATTGTTTAGTCTCGTATACGTACTGGACAACGGATGGTAAACAATAACACGAATCCGGAGCTCTTCTCCAACCAAGTTTCTTTCCGCTTCTCCGCGAACACGTGCGTTTTTTTTCTTCTTTTTATTCTCGATTTTTCCCGCACGTATGTACGGCTTGTTTTTTTCTATAAAATTTATTTTTTTTTCAGGCAATATTCAAGGCTCTCTCGCGCGGTGTGCGTGCACAAACGCGTATCGACGTTACATCACTCGGTGTGCACTAAAAATACACTCGCTTAGCGTCAATAGAGATCCGGCATCTATCAATTCATCGAGTGCTCATCCTCGTGTGCAACGCATCGCCGCGTTGACTCATCGGGAACTTGTTTCAACTTGTTGATAAAACTTATACAAAGAGAGAATCTTCGTACGTACCACACACACGCATACGTGTGCCGTGACGAATTATGCTTGTCACGATCGCATGCTGTTTTTTTTTTTTTTTTTTACAAACGCAATACTCGGACGAGTTTTCGAATTATAACCCGTCCGTAATAATTTTTTCTTTCACCTCTTTGAGCGCGGGCGGTTTTGCAACGCGCCCGACGCGCTAAAAGGTCTCACAGTGGCCAAGGTTACCCCTAGCGACGAATGAATCAACAAACGAGCCATCCGGGATCATTGACAGTCGCGTCGGGGAAGAACTTGTTCAACGTCCCGCTAAAAACCAATTTCATTTTGTAACAATAATTAAAAACCGAAGCGTGTTACGTCAATCAACACAGCCGAGCGGCGATTTGGCACAATGTGCAAAAAGGGAAAACCGAAGATAGCCGCGAGCTACAGAGTGAAAGAACCGATAGACAATTTGAAAATAAGGTAGCGTGTGTCAATATATATCGAAACTTTTTACATCGCATGTGTGTTTAAAAAACAATATACAGGAAAGAAGTTAAAATTAACGCTTTTGTGTGAAATTTGTTTTTTTTTTTTTTTCGCATTTGTCTGGCCATTAAAAAAAAAAAACATTTCCGTTTGTTTTATCGTTTCTCAAATGTTGTGTATGTATGTGAGAAAAATTTACATAGATTTTATTTTAAGAAAACAACAAATAGCTCTCGAAGGACGAGAGGAGGACGACGGGTTTGCGATATTGCAGGAAATTCCTTGATTATAACTCGACGATAAATCAGCCTCGACGCGATGAAGGTTGCACAAAACGACAAGAGAGGCGGCAAAATTAATTCTTGCGCGATGTTTTCAACTCTTTCTGTTTATGGATCCATTAGATCGCGCGCATCCGAGAGAGTTTACATAATCAATCAAACTCGAGATCTTGTCTTGCGGGTCTTTATTTAACGCCTCATAATTATGTACGTTCTCTCACGTGCTTACGACCATTTATGTTTGATCACGGGAAAACAAAACTACAAGAATCCTTATTATCTCCTGTTATGTAAAAACAAAACTGGTTAACGCGTGTAAATTTTTGCATGAGCAAGCAAATTTTTTCAGCGCTTTTCCGCGGCTCGAAAGAAGAAAACGTTCATCAATTTGCGTTGCAGAGAATTCTCTGCATTTCCAATTCCGGCGAAGAATTTGCTCGGAGTTGTGAAGGTTGGAAAAAAGAAAAAAGAAAAAAAAAACGAAAGAGAGCGGCGTACGTACGTATATGTGGATGCATTAGCATAACTCTCCGACTTCGGGACGTTACGTAATTAGTCGCGTGTTAAACGACCACCTTTCCTTTTTCTTGCCGTCGACGTCTGATTAAGGAATTTTTTGTTCCGTGATAATTAGACTCGCGTGTGTGTGTGTGTGTGTGTGTGAAAGAGAGAGAGAGAGAGTAATTCTCCGTGAATTGTGCCCCGCTTGGGTTTGTCCCGACAAGAGATATTATATGGGAAGCCCCACGAATTCGCGAATGTTCTTTTTTTTTTTTTAATCGAGAGACAAAAAGTTTCTTTGTGTTGTGTGTTCGAACGTCTTCGGAGTGTGCGCTTGCACACTTTTGAGTTTATAACTGAAAAAATAAAAACATCTTTGATAATTTATATTAAAGTCCGAATGTGTTTATTACGTATTTTTGTTGCACTAACTCAGCAAGTGTTTTTTTCTTACATAATTTGCACTAATAATCGTTCACATGAATAATTCAATTTTTGTTCTTTAATCGAGTGGTTATTAGCGGAAAAGAATAATGAAGATAAGAAAGATAATTAAGCTTCACACACGCTAATTATCATATTTTGGCTTATCAGCACGTATTGTCTTTGTTTATCTTATTAGCTGTAATGTATTTATTTAAAAGTTTATTTAAAAGTTTCTTCTGTATACGTGCGCGCGCGCAGTTTCCGTGGAATCGGAGAAAACAGAGAAATCCAGGCATCTGGCCTCGAAACCATCTTTTCCGAATCACATCGGATTTCTAACATCGTCGGCGCGTTTCGTTTGTTGTTTCAGGGTGCGAGTCGTGCAGCAGAGATCTCCGTTGGCCGAGCTACTGGCCGACGAGTCCGAGGGTGGCGAGACCAGAGATTCCAACTTCTTGGAGGAGAAGGATCGTATTTTTAGCTGGCAGGAGAAGGTGTTCAGCCCGTTCGAGATTGATTTTTACGCGGACGAGAAGAATTGCCTGACCGATCATCAGCGTGAATATCACCAGCGTATACGCGACGAGCAGCTACAGGGTGACCAATTGTACTCGTACACGGAGAATGACTCCTATTACGCCTACGACAACCTCCTGACGAAGCCTTACAGGCACGTGTCTTCTTCTTTAATATAATTGTTGCGTACAATAGAAACATTTTTGTTTGTAAGAACAATATAAAAACAGACATTGAAGAGCTCGAAAAGAGTTTCTTTTTTTTTTACTCTTTACAATTGTCTGTGGAACTTAACAGCTCCGGTCGATGAAATGAATTCTTTCTTTACAGGTCCTATCTGTCGAAGAAGAATCAGACCGCGTTACCGATCCTGCAAAATCGCAAACCCTTTCGCGAGCGATACAACAAACGCGTGGTGGACGACGGGTCCGCGAACGTTCGATCGGGTCATTATCTCTACACCGAGCGTGTCGCCATGCACGTGATGGCCGATCTGTCCCGCAGTGACGAGCCGGTGATCGCCGGATCGGCGGACACGGAAACGCCTCTCTGCACCGTGACTTACGACAAGGCGCGCAAACTGCTGACAATTAGCCCCGATTTCACGCACGGCGACGCGGACGAGCACTACAACGTCACGAACAGTTACGGCATCAAGTTCAATTATCGGATCGAGCACGTTTCCGAGAGTCGGACGCAGCAGCAGCTGCAGGAGCGGCGCGAAGACGCGCGCCGTGTAAGTATCTAAGTATTCGAACACACGATTTGTGTGTGCAATCGGCATTCCGCTGCTCTCGCCGCGTCACCACCGTGATCAAAAAAAGACAGTGTTTTCCTGGAAAAAGCTATCTCTCGAACCACCCACCGTGAAACACGTCCGTTTGTTCGGCGCGCGTGCGGCGCAGTTGCGTTTACAACCCGCTCAATTCTGTCCGCTCTGACTCATGTCTCTCTCTCTCTCTTTCTCTCATCTTCGAAGTAACATTTTAATTTCCAATTTCATTTCTAACGCGGTGATCCTACTTTAATAACTTCATATTTTTTTATACGTATTTATATTAATAATTTAAGATATATGTAAAAAAAAAAACTATAGCTATATTTAGACTCGCGGAATTCCGCGGAAACAATATTGCTTAACAGATTAAACCGAAGCGGAATCGTAAATGAGGTAACAAGAATGTCTCTGTGTGTCATGCTTACTCCGCAAAAAGTAAACCGCAATAAGGAGGATGTATGGCGCAAGTGATTACGGGAATTTACGGCAATGACCAACGCCGGAGGGAATACTAACTTTTCAGACAATTATATAAAAAAATTCATTCTTATATCACTCGAATCTTTCTGAGGTTTTTCTTGTTCAATTGTACAATTTGTTTAAATCGTTCGTTCGATCGTCGTTTGTATTGTATTGTTAAAACAGTTTTCTTGTTCGGAATGAAAAAGTCGGACCAAAAGTCTGAACGGGGAACGGGCACGGGCGAGGAACGGGGGCATGGCGGTTTGTTACCGAATGTATCGAATTGGAGACAAATGAATTTTGATTGCGCGCGTTTATTTTTCGCTCCGAGCGAGCTCTTCTCGCGAAGTTCGAAGCCGGCTCGATCGTCGTAACAATTCGACGAAGAGTTTAATCGTTATAATCGGAGAACGTACGATACAAAAAAAAAAAAAAAAACTATCGGAACTTCGCCCGCGGGGGAGAAAAAATGATGCGGTGTATACGTACCCCACGTAGGAGATTTCTGAGATTTGTCGCATCACTCTTTGCGGATAGAACATGATGACGGTCTGCTCTGTGCGGTCTTCCGTGCGGTGCGCCGTTGTTGAACACGTTAACTACAACTGTCCTCGAAACTTGTCGCCGATCATCGGCATCTTCGAAAAATCCGTCGATTCACTGCTGTTCCTTCCCTCTTCCATAAGAACGGTCCAGGACACACCCAGCGGCGACTGTTTTGCGATCCGACGATTTTTTCGTCGTGCTTTTGCACATATTTGAGCAATTTTGAATGAAATTGTTGCGATTGTGTTTTTTGTTTTTGTTTTTGTTTGTTTTTGTTTTTTTTTAATTATTATTATTAGAAGTCCGAAATATATTGACGATCGCGTCGCGATTTGCTTTGTTCATCCGCGCGCGTCAAGCGCCAAGTTGACCACTGCACTCCGTACGAACAACTGAATTCTATGGTTCTCCCGAGTGTCTTCTTAAACACTCTCTTCACATGAGACTGCTGTACGTTGGCTATCAGCGGTGCCCGTACACGTACACAACGGTGTACAAATGTGTACGGTGAGGCACGAACATATCTGCAAACACACGGAAATAAACGTTTCGCACACCACATCAGCGCGGTGGTGGCAGCGTTGTGTGGTGAAGGCAATATCTCTATCACTGCACTCCACTGCAAAGTGGCCGAATCAGATTAGCGAGGTTTATCTCGCCCCGTTATTAGATACAGCAATGTGTCACAATGTTGAAATTGATGAGTTTCGCACAAAAGAAAATCTTGCTCAAACATTTATCGCGAATTTGCAAATCTGCGAGATCTCTCGCAGTGCGACAGAAGATATCGCCTTAACGTTCTCGTAAGAGAAAATTGAAATTTGCGAGCTTGGCAGGATGTAAATGTAATTTTGTTTTATAACGAAACGGAGGGAGATAGAGTAGAGAGTTTTTACATCTTTTTGACCATAAAAATTTACTATATAAATAAATATGTACGCAATTACTTAAGATATAGTTTACGTAAGTTTTGACAATGTAAAACTGAACAAAAATTAGGTCAATCAAATGTCGATGTTTTTCTGTTTTATTGCAGGAAGTGCAAGAGCAGCTCGATTACAAGACGACGGAGTTACACAAAGAGCTTCAATTGCCGCCGACAAATTTCTCTACTTTATTTTTAAATTTCGATATCGCGTCGGCTCACGGTTTCTCTTACGGCGGACTGTTCGTTACGTACTTCATCGATTTGCCGCGACATTGGGACACACAGCAGAAGGAACGATTGTTGGGTAGAACGCAGAAATGTTTAGAAAATAAAACGGCGTATTTCAGTTATTGCACCGACATATCCTTGCATTGTCCGTCAAATACGTTTCAACAGTCAAAGAACAATAACGCATCATCTTGGCCCCGTTTATTATTCTTCGTAGCGTCCCTGGACAGTTGGACCAGGTAATTAAAATTTTTACATCAAGAAACAATCTTCATTTCTTTTTATTTAATCCTAATAAAATTTCTTGCTGATCTTCTCGTAAATAATTTTTTTCTCACTCGACGACAAACTCTGCTTGTTGAAAATAAATATCGATCTGTTTTTCAAACACGTACAGATATCGAATAGAGGGTTACGCATCGTTATCAGTACCGATGACACCTGGCGCTTACAAATTCACGATTCCTACGTGGCGTGCGAAAGACAGCATAATCGACGCGATGAGACGATATTTTGTCGGAGGCTCGTACGCGCTCGAAGACATAACGTACTGCGGCATTCCGATGACGCACGAGGGTAAAATCCTGGACAAATCGCGTTTGAAAGTTGTGCCGAGCGGCGAGATCAAAATCAATATGAATATCGCGCATCAAAACGGCACGCGTGCGAAACACCTTGATCATTGGACGACCGACGATTTCGGCAGAGTGAACACCGATGATCTCGTGAACGATATCGAGAGCGTTCTCGAGCAATTCAAAGCGGCGAAAGAACGCATGGTGCGAATAAGAGCAATGAATTCCTAAATGCACGTTATCACGAGCAACGTGATAATCACAAAGACTAATTAAGTAGTTAACTAATTAAGTAATTAACTTAATTTAACTAAATTAAGATTAATAAAGATGCCAAAAATGTTTTTTCAAAAGAACTTTATGACATTTATGTATATTTTTGCGACGCTGTTTCAATAAATGTACAGTGTAAATAGAGCGAGAAAATAAAGTTATAAATGCAAAAATTAACTTCAAATAAAATGCGCAAATAATTTACATTGCAATCGCCACAAAATATGTATGCACAAAAAACGTAAAACAAAAAAAAAAAAACTTACCTGTAAATTTGAGCGCGTGCGTTGAGATCTGAAATCCAAAACTTTGACTGCGCATGCGACATGCGGTTTAAATCTCCGTCACTCCGGGCGCGATGCGTGTTGACGTTCGTGCACTTCCGAGATGCTGATGTTCCTGATATTTCCCTCGTTTTTCGTTCTTATTATTCTTGCCGTGTGCAGAACTTACTCGAGAAGATCGAAATCCGGCAAGAATGTTTGCGTGGTCGTACTTGGTGATATCGGCAGGAGTCCGCGTATGCAATATCACGCGATTTCCTTCGCCAAAGAAGAATTCACCGTAAACATCATAGGTTATCCCGGCTCGCTGCCGATGAAGGAAATCCGCGAAAACGCGCGCATACGGATTCACTATCTGCGACCACCTCCCGAATTGCAAAATAGTACGAATTGCAAATTTAAACAATATGTGTCTTTTTGTATAAATTTTCGGTTTCAATAATTTTTTTTTACAGTTTTGAGATCTCTCGGTTCACGGTTCGTTTGTATACATAAGTTGCAACCTACCTACAAAAAAAGAAGAATAAAATTATATCAAAATTTAATGAGTTTTAATTATTTTAGGATTACCGCTTGTTCTGTGTTACGTAACAAAGGTGATCTGGCAGACCGCTAATCTTCTGTGGTCGTTATTCTGCAAGCAAAGTGTGCCAGATCTATTGATATTACAGAATCCACCCGCAATACCAACGATTCCAATATGCTGGTTTTATTGCGCGCTAATGGAAACGCAATTTGCAATCGACTGGCACAATTATGCGCATTCGCTTATGGCATTAAGCCTGGGAAAAAATCACATTTTAGTTAGGGTAGCAAGAATTATAGAGATAACTTTTGGACGCATGGCGAATAACAATTTTTGTGTCACCAAGGCGATGAAAGAAGATTTAGAAAACACATTTGCCATTCAGTTAGTACTTGTGAAACACAATTTTTTAAAAACTTTTGTATAAAACTTATAAATTACGTTTTTCTTCAGTAAGGTATTCTTGCAAGATCAACAGTTTTAAAAAGATTACTCAATACTGATCTATTGCAGAGCTAAGGTTCTGTACGACAGACCAACGGATGAGTTCCATCCGATAACTCTAACAGAAAAAAGTGACTTTCTACGCAAGTTAGCTGAACAATATGATGTATCCATACCTCAATCACCCAAAAGATCCGGTTTCATTGTGTCCAGTACTAGTTGGACGGAAGATGAAGATTTTTCAGTTCTGTTAAATGCTCTACAAGGTGTAAAAGCTGTTTGTTTTTGCCACGAATAATCAAATGAAATGTCACTAAAGCTGTTCTGTTTTTATAGAGTACGAAGATACGTGCGAAGATGGAGAATTGAATTTACCAGATTTAATATGTGTGATAACGGGCAAAGGACCTTTGAAGGATTTTTACACAGCTATTATTAATTTAAAAACTTGGAAGCACATCACAGTAAAGACATTGTGGCTTGAATTTGAGGATTATCCAAAAATATTAGGTATCACGCACACACTCACAATGTTTTTATGTTGTTTGACAAATAACAATTTGTTTTCTTTTTTTTACATGTGTATATAATATACACAATCTCGTAAAACATTTTATAAAATATTCCAAATATTACTGAGAATTGTTTTGAAATAGCTTGTGCAGATCTTGGTGTTTGCCTGCACACATCATCCAGCGGACTAGATTTACCAATGAAAGTTGTCGATATGTTTGGTTGCGGCTTGCCAGTTTGCGCGTACAAGTTCAAATGGTAATAATGAGACATATACATGTGAATGTGTAATAATACACGAATGCCAAACAGATTTATATCAAAACCTATGTTCTGTTGTTTAGCTTATCCGAGTTGGTAAGGCACAACGAGAACGGTTTTGTGTTTGAAAATGAGACCGAATTAGCTCAACAGTTGAAGATGTGGTTTCAAGATTTTCCCGATAACGAGACACAACAACAGTTACGCAAAAACTTTCAACAGAATATGTTTACATCTCAGCTGTACTGTAACGATTGGCATGGTAACTGGAAGTTTAATGTGTTATCTTGTTTCCAAAAATGAATTCCATTTTAGTTTATATAATTTTTGTTCCTAATATAAGTTTGTTTTACACATGTTTTATATAATCTCTTCAATTATTTCATACCTGTATGTATTTTCTTTTGTTTATTTGAGAATATTTTGTTTTATTAACATTAGTATTTGTTTTGCTGTATTAAAACGTTAGAGAAATCTTCAGTTACTAAAAAATATTACAAAGTTATGTTGGGGCTTGTTAATTACATGTAGTCTCTATTTGCTTTAATTTTTTTTAAGAGAAAAAATCTGAGCTTGAAATAACAGATATCGATAGACAAACAGAGCAAACCTCAACATAGTTGTTCCTTTTTATATGCACAAATAAGGATTTGTATCTTTCTCTCTATCTTTGTTGAATGTAAAAATAATTTAAATTACTCAAATTATTAGTATTTATTTTTCCATTATTTTTACATGTATAGATACATTTTAACCTGATACAGAGTAAATTCGCATTTTAATGTCTTTAGTTTATATAAAAAAAAATTTGTCTTGTTTGAGAAAAATTTATAAAATCAACATTTACAAATCCTAATTTAAATTAAAAACTTTTCTATTAATTTTGTTACTTCTCTTATCTGTTGTTTTAACGGCGAACCTTCGCCGCTTATTACCGAACAAGCTACAACTGGTCTATTAACTCCGCAGGATCTTCCCAAAGTAGTTTTACTGTTAACAAATACATAAGGAACATTTTTGTCTTCACACAGTAACGGCAAGTGCAATAGAATTTCTAACGGTTGAGCATCCGCTGCCAAAACTATAAGCTCCGCTTGGCCACGATTTAGAGATTTAGTAGCTTCATTTGCTCCCTTTTTCAGTTCCTTCCGGCTAAGCGCCTGTTGAACCAAGTTCAATACCTTCGATGTTGTGTCCTGATCTGCCAAGGGAAAAGCCTTTGATTCTTTCTTTATATCTTGCGACTGGAACACACAATTCAAATTATTAACGTTATATGTTGAAGTTGATTCGATAGATCGTGGGAAATTTGATGATTTGTATCTTTGTGTCTTTAAAACGCACGTTTAAAAACTTGTACGCAACAATTATACAATTTGGCAATTTATAAATGCCTCAGTACACGAGATATTATTTATATCAAATGATGTTTTTGACGTTCAAGATATTATTTGCGAAATTTCATGTTCTGAGGTATTTACGTACATACATTGTCGCCGACTGTCTTTCCGCGTGGATAAAGCTAACCTTAAAACTCAAGTAATTACGCAGTACACATCCCGCAATCAAGACTTTGTTGTTACTTACAATTTCGTCACTTGTGTTTTCCATGATTGAGACCGCTCTTGTTTCGTATTAAAAATTTTTTGTTTTTATTTGTAAATTTCTAAAAGTTTCGAGATTTGTTGTATGTATATGGCTCAACGAACCGAACTAAGCTAGTTCATACGCCACTCTAAGTAAAGAAAGTTTCGAGAAACGCAGAGGAACGAGATAGATCCACCGAGATAGAACTCACAAATATAGCGCACGTGGCGTAGTTGTATTTCGAACAGCGGCTTTATTGGTCGGCAGAGTAACCAACAGGGGTTACGCGTTCCCAAAATCCTACCTTGGTAGCCAATACTATAACAGTACATGTGACGTGAAATATAGCATTTTAATAACCAAGGTAGGATTTTAGAACATATCCCAGCTAGGATTGGCATTTGAACAATTAGGGTCGAAGCACAGACTTTTCTACAATGCATACCATACAAGATACAAGAGAATCAATCGATCAGAGCTTTCCAGAACAAAGTGGGAGTGGAAATAAAAGGTTCTGATTGGTTGATTCTCTTGTGTCATACGCGTTATACATTGTACAAAAATCTGTGTTTCAGCCTTAACATTTCCACTTTGGGTTGCAAAATTCACAATGCAATAATTCTACCTTATATGTTACATATTTTAGATTTTTTAAAAGTCTTACATATAGCACATTTATACTTATTTATTATATTTATTTAATTTCTATATTATTACATGTAATTATAGTTTATGCTATATATATTCATAATATGTTTTTAAAACGTTATATATATATATATGTACATATACCATTTTTTAACAATTAAAGTAATAATAGATATATAAAATTTCTAGACAAGAAGAACGTGTAGTATCTTTTGACAATTAATTAATTAACGCACTATTGCATATTTAAAATAAACAACTTCGTCGATTATTCAAGAATTTCACAATAATATAAGTAATAAGTGTTTTTCAAAAGGTATGTAACATGTGAAAGTTATCAATATAAATATTTGCGCATTACTGTTGATTAATCAATATATGTACATGTATATATATGTACACACGTATAAAATATCATCTTAATTAGTGTCGCGTTTAGAGACTGTTGTGCAATCGTTAACAATTTCGTTTTGAGAAACGCTTTATTTTTAATTCGATAAACATTATTTCGTGTTAAAGAGAACGTTAACAGAGAACGTTAAATAAACGCGATTATTATTTTTAATACAGATATAGATTCAGTCACAATAAATTAGTCTCAGCACTGATCGAAGTGATATATAAGGTCGGATCAAGTGTGAAATTGTCGATATTTATGCGGTAATGATGATGATGTGATGAGGTCACGTATTTTGTTTTTCTTTTTTTGAGATATCGCACCAATAGAGAAACAATACCCTAATCAGTGTTTCCTCGGAAAGCATTTGATAAAACGCGATTAATGACTTCTAAGTGATAATACAAACAGATATACTCCCTATCCGTCGAATCAGACAGACGGTGATCGGAACACGCGTCGTAAGCTAATCTAGATCTAACCCAATAAGATTGTCGTTATTTGTACATTAGCAGTAAAAGTTGTCGTATTTACTTTTTTTTAAAATTGTGTTATGTGTATTGTTTTTTTGTCTTTCTCACAATGATCACTTTTTATCTGTGGCTGAACTGTTTATTTCTGGTATGTGCTCTTACAGCATCGACTGTCGACAAACAGTTGAACG
Organism: Pseudomyrmex gracilis; assembly: GCF_002006095.1. Taxonomy (NCBI): domain Eukaryota; kingdom Metazoa; phylum Arthropoda; class Insecta; order Hymenoptera; family Formicidae; genus Pseudomyrmex; species Pseudomyrmex gracilis. The sequence goes on from NW_018020606.1 coordinate 191,142, forward strand.
ATCGACCGATCATTGGTAAGTTTTTAGCCAAAGTATTACATAATTTTGATTGTGTGCGCGCACACACATACGCATATACACACACACACACACAATGATCGATATTTATTTGTGGTCCGTTTTTGTATTTATTGTCTTAAGTTTATCTTTTGATCGTCTTAAATTTATCTTATGATGCTGTACTGGCCGTCTCATTGGCTACACAGCATCTAAAGATGAGCTTAAGATATTTATAAGATTTAACTGAATGAATATAAAGGTCTATATATATATATATATGCGTAATTTGTGCATATATATTTGCGTTATCGCTAATTACAAAATGTAGTCGAAAAAGTAAGGTTAGAATTACTCGAAAGATAAGAATATATTAATAATTAATTAATTAAGTCTTTCATGGCCGCGATAATGTGTAGTATTGCACATTGCTATATTTTTAAATTTTCTTTTTTACTTGCACGCGACTGACAAAAAGTATGGTCTATTGTAACATATACGAATTTTTTAAATGAAAGTTCAATTAACATATAGAGAAATATATATATATATATAGATTACAAAGAGAATTATTTATAGTACCTATATGGATCAATATCAAAAAGTTTTTAATATTCCGCCTGTATTACGTAATATAATACACATGAGTACATATAAAAGACTATATGTATCGTGCAATAGTTGATTTTTTTTATAAAGATATATATACATATATATATATTTCTGAATTATTTTTCTGAGAGATAGCACTAAAATCTGTATGATTGTGCGAGTGAAAAGTATTACAACATATTCCCCAAAAGAAATAATATATTACGTACGTTTGTCTTTTTTTTTTTAAGGTATTCTAACGCAAGAAATAAGTTATAAATTAAATAAATCGTATCCCAACAAATATCACAGCTACATCGCTGCATCGTACGTGAAGTTTGTTGAAGGTGCTGGTGCTCGTCCTGTTCCAATTTGGTAATTACGAAAAATTCATAATTTTTCCTGACCTTTAGAGAAGTGCGAATGTAACAACAAACTCAATTTCCTTTTAAAATTCTTTAAACTTGAAAAAACTTAATTGTTTTTTCAAAAGTTAGCTCGCTTAAAAAATTATGTTACAAATTAAAATGTGCAAATTTTATGCAGGATTGGGAAAGACAATTCATACTACGAGAATATCTTGAGCAAAGTTAATGGGTACGCACTGTACACTGTTTTAGCATGCATTTGCAAAACATTACACGCACTAAATACAAGTTGTATTAAAGTATACACTATATTTCAGAGTTTTATGGCCGGGAGGTTCGACGTACTTTTACCCCGACGAAGGATATGCCGATGCGGGCGCCAAGATCTACAGGTTATTGTAAAATAGAATAGATTAATACAAGAAAGCAATTCCAATCTTATTCGGATAAATAATAATAATTTGTTCTCATTAATGCTAATATTAATTAGAATCGCGAAGAGAATCAATGACAGAGGAACGCATTTCCCAATATTCGGCATCTGCCTTGGTTTCGAACTTTTGACATACGTTGCGGCTAATCGCATTGAACACAGGACAAACTGTTCTAGTATAAATCAACCTCTTCCGCTGGAATTCATGCACGGTACCGTTTCAAAAATTATTTTCAAATTATGATAGAAATTTCGTTTTTTTATCTTGCACAAACAGTTTTTATTTCTATATAAAACCTTATCTTGCAGATTACAGAAAAAGCACACTGTTTGAAAATGCTCCATCGTATATTATAAATATTTTAAGAACGCAAAACGTTACGGCGAATTTTCATAAGTTTTGCGTTACTAAAGAGGCAAGAAAAAAACAAATATACTATAATTAAATATTAAAGAGAAATATAAAAAAGTTTGATAATACTCATACGTACACACAAATACACCGGTATATAAATGTTTTTCTGCTCTAGGATTTACGCAGTGTTAATTTAATGAACAAATTTCGTGTGATCTCACTGAATCGCGACAAAAGGGGTTTAGAATTCATCTCGTCGTTAGAACACAAATTCTACCCTTTTTACGGTGTGCAATTTCATCCAGAAAAAAATCTTTACGAATGGGTAACTGGCAAAAATATACCCCACGGGCATAACGCGACTCTAGTAACTCAATATTTCGCTAATTTCTTTGTTAGCGAAGGTAAGTAAAAAGTAAAAGCGAGAACAAAGTTCACAAAGATATATTTCTATCCGAATAACTTTGTTACTTTCGTCAATTAAGAAGATGATAATGAATTGATTTTTTTGCTCAGCTTCTAAAAACTTGCAAGAATTTCCATCGAAGCAGGACGAGGCACTGAGTTTGATCTACAACTATCCAGTTATCTACACGGCTCTGCAAAATTCAAGCTTTCAACAATGTTATGTGTTTACAAAAACTGATAGAAATAATATTTTTACAAATAACGTATAAAACAGTTAACATTTAACATTTTACTACATAATTTATACACACGCGTATATATGTATATATTTTTTTTGGAATAATAATATACATATATATGTAATAAAAAATAAAATTTTAATGTGAAACTGTTGACTGTTGCTTTTTTTATTTACAAATTTTTTCACTATGTGGAAAAGAAAATATTCATGTATTTGCCACCATACAGAACTATTTTTTGTACACAATTTATAAAATATTCACGGTAACTCTCTCTCATGCGGATTTATTTCTAAGACAATAAAGGCTGTGGTACATAAAACAAACTTAAGCTGTGAAGAAATCAATCATAAGTCAAAATTCTCTCTAACGTACAGAGGAGTGCACCATATCGTGCGGTTCTAGAAGAAGTATTTTTTTCGGAAATTTTTCCTCCGGCTGAGTAGCGTACCGTTTTTTCTTCAATCTCGGACCACTGGCGGAGACCGAAGTAGGAGCAGCCAGAAAAGAAATTTCTGAGAAATATACCTCCCCTGGAGCCGCATGACATGGCGCACTCCTCTGTAGCGTGTACATTATTTCAGTTGAATCTTTATTTTTAGCCATTATATATATATATATACGTATGTGTGTGTTTGTGCGCGCGCGTGATGATTTGTTTTGCAAATATAAATGACTACATAAGCTTTGTACACTTAGACACATATCGAATCTGAATATATTGTAAAATAATCATCATATTTAGCTATACATATATATCAGCTGTACCAACGAGAAAGAGAGACTGCGCTATGTCGCGCGCGGGATGCTGAGCGTGATCAATACCGTCGCACTCTGGACCAAACGCCAGAATCGGGAAAGTTATAGTCGTGCGGCAGCATCATGAAAACTGTAACACACACTTGTCTGCCCGACTGCGACGGTGAGTTCAACGTTGTTGTCTTTCCGATCTCTTTTGCAATCAACTGTTTGCAAACATTGAAGAGTGTGAATAAAGGAAGAAAAAGTAAAAACGATACTTGGTCGAAAAGTTTACAAACATATGTTTACAACGTATTCAAAACTGTCAGAGTGTAAACAAGAGTGTACGTTAATTGTGTGCATTAACTCATACGACAAATTGGAGAATTAAGTCTCAGTAAAAGACTTTTTAAAATATAGTGAAACAATTTTAAATTAAGACTCGAATTGAATTTATTCGTGTAGAGTTACTTAATCAAGATTAATTTTAATTTACTTCCGTACGCGCAATAATGTATCTCATTTATGTGTTTGTGTGAGTTACAGATGTTTCCTCGGAATCAATCGAGGAGATCACGGAATCCGTAGACGAATTGCGGGAGAAGCTCGCGCACATGAGAAAACTCATGGAGGCGCGGAACGTCTCGTCGCAGGACAAACAGAACGACAGATCAATAAGAAAAAGCGAAACCATAATAATAGACGGCAGCTTCTTGTCCTGGATCTTCGGAGTGGTTCTCGCGCTGATTCTCAGCGTGAGCTTCTACGCCTTCTACAATCTTTACACCGCGGTGATGAAGAGGTTTCCACCTTATCATACAGAATTGTAAACTGTGAACAATATACAAGAAGAAACAAGACAACAACAATAAAAAATCAAAGCAAGCTCAGAACATTCGCGGAAAGATAATATTAATTCTATTTAGTCTCTCACAAGAAACAAAAATTCATACTCGCATATAAAAAAACCTGACATTTTTTTATATGAGTGAATAATTTTTATCAATTCTACATTTTCATCGAACGTTTTCTTCATAACGACAACTACGGCACGATCAGTTTTCTGTCTTTTTTTCTCAAACAGTTTGGTAAGTTGGGTATATTCCTCAAATCGACTCGCAGTATAGTGTCTATTATCGGCGGATATATTTTTTTCAGATAATCACACACACACACACACAACAGCACTGTCAATTGCGAATTATTAGAAAATAATTGGTCATCGCCACTTTTTGCTTCTAATTTTTAATTTGTTGCATGGATGCAACATGTATTTCAATATCATGCAGTATATATTGTCATTCATAAAACACTATATTTTTTCTCTCTCTAAACCACATGTGAAAAAACTAAGGATGTGTACTAAACAAATATGTTTTTGATGACATTATATGTACTACATAATACATAATAAATATATAACAATTGTTGAAATATAATTTAAAAACTTCGACATATCTCTTATTGCTGTTAATATAATTATAATAACATGTAGTCTAGTGTGTGAGAGAATATAAACTTATAAATAAGTGATATAAGTAGAGATGATAGAAAATACTTTTGTATACATTATGATTATTAACGTATAATAAAATTATTACCTTTTTAGAACAAAAAAAAGCCGAGAGCAATGTTTTTTTTTCAAATGGCTACGTCATTGCGATATTAATTTTTTTTTAATAAACAATTATGTTCTTGTTTCACTTGTCTGCCACTTAGACAACAGAGGTGCTGGGATTCTTCATTACAGCATGAAAAAATCGAGTATACAGCTGAGACAATTTAAAAAATAATAAGTATAAAAATGAAACAAAGCTACATTGTTAAAAAGAAGTAAATGCAACAATATTTACTTGATGTGTTCAATAGATATTTGATAAATTAGAAATGTTTTTGTTTCTTTTTCGTGTCGTGTAGATCCGTAATAGATCCGCTCTATGTGGGGAACGAAGCGACTCTGATTGGCTATTCTCTCACCAATGTCTCTTTTCCGTTCTTGATCTATTTCATACTATTTCGTTCTTGTCGGGACGCACCCTACTGTATGCACCGTAATGTTATGTTACGAGAATCTAGCGATCGTATCACGCGATTGGTAGATTTCTCTATTTTATATGCGTCGAAGATGCGCACTCGCTCGTTGCATTCGTTCGCGCAACGCGCCAGCGGTTCTCAATGCGAACCGGCCGGCTCGGTTGCGGCTAAACCGGAACCTTCTGTTGGGTACTGATATGTGACAACACAAGATACTGTTATTATTGACAGACCGATAATGCGATGCGGTGAATTCGGCAGGCGCGTTTCGGTGCGTAACGCTCGTGAGCGTGCATGATCAGTAAGCATCGCGATTCGAGATCCGACAAGACCGTCGCGAAACCGCCGTGCCGCTCGTGCGCTTCATTCAGCAAAGCCGCGATTTTTTCTGTCAAATCTAGCCGTCATGGGAACAGGTTATGTGATTTAGCTCGCTCGTGCTAGCCGAGTGGCGGAGAGCCCGTGTTCCTGTGCCGGAGCCGCCCCGGATCCTGCACGATGGGTCAGGGTACGGAGACGTGTGCCGATCGGCCAACGGAAGTCAGCGTCATCAAGTTCGTCTCGCGGAATCACACGATCGAACCGAAAAAGGTGAAGCTCACGGAAGAAGCCATTGGCCCGGGGTCAATGACCTCTAAGCCAAAACAAATAGTAGATTAAACTAGGGCGAGTGTAAAAACAAACATCTTGTTTGATAAATCTGTCCAATTGTGTGTTTCTTTGTTGTGTGAATTTAAGGAGATTTTTAACGTTTGCGTATATAATTTTTCTCTATCAAGTTCTTTTTTTGAATAATTTTAACAAAAAATAGAAACAATAACTGTGATTCTTTTACATAATTTTGTTTAATGACTTTTGATTTGAATTGTCTTTGATATTTGCTCTTTTTCTACTTCTATCGTATCTTTGTTGTTTTTTTTGTTGAAGTAAAGTTTCTCTAATAATGTTCACACACAATTTCTAATATTTAGGAAGTTTATACGTGCAAACAACGAGGTTGCGGTAAGGTATTCACCAATCAAGAGGAATATAACAAACACGAAGTGCTAGAAGCTTTAAAGATTAGATTCATGTGAGTTTAATACCAATTGTACTTTGTTTTTATACTTAGTAGAGAAAAAAGAAGACAGAATTGTTCAATACTATTTAAACTTGGATTATTTTGAAATTGTTTTACCATCTCTCTAATTGAATTGTTTTATCGTCTCTCTATTGAATGTTTGTAGTTGTCGCGAACCTGGTTGTGGAGAAGAATTGTCAGATCCAGGTAGCATGTGGCGACATTATCAGGAATGGCACAACAATGAAACCAATGTGTTCGCATGTCCATATACCAATTGCGGGTCCTTGCACACTACCAGTAGTAACCTAGAAGAACATATTGAGAGCTGTCATAGACAGCTGTCTACACTGCCGATAGAACCTGAAATAATTTGCTTCGAGGATCCGGAGAACGCAATAGAAGAGGAAGTTCTGCAAAAGACTGACGACAGTTACGAGAAACTGTCGAACGAAAACTTCGTCCTGGACGAAGAATACGGAAATACGGAGGAGAGTTGTCACGTTAGAAACGAGACGAAAATTCAGGTGAAAAACAATTTCTGCCACGATCAAAATAAGATTACGGCTGTCGCGAACAGCGACGAATATTCGAATAATGAATCCCTGAGTTCTATCAGTAAGTTTTCGAAGAGTGAAGATTTGCTTATAGTTAAGGATAACTTCGTACAAAAATACGACGGAAGCGCGCCCAAGTGCGAGGAAGTTCTACAAATGGAATGCTCGCACAATAAGACCAACGTGATCTACATAAACGGTGACGTGACTATTACGCAAAACATGAAGATGGAATTATGTAATCTGAATGTGCGGAATCAGGAACACAGAATAGATCTGGGCAACTTGGAGCGGGTTTTTCGTAGCGGTCTCGAACATGAGAGTTCGCTGAAGATCGAGGACAGTTCGATGGAAACCAATAGCAATTGCTCGGATGACGAGTACACACCGAAGAAGCAACGCATGTCTAGGTACAAACAGGAAACATACAAGTGCGATTTTAACGGCTGCGGAAAGAAGTACAAATACATATCACATTATCGTCATCATCAAGACAGTCATAAATTAGTCATGAACGCAATTAATTCCAATACTGGTAAGCAAACGCCGAAGGTAAAGCAAGGAAAAACCTCTACTGTCAGCTTCTTTTTGTAAGTATATTACGAAACGTACGTAGTGCGTTTGTGCGCGTATAGATGTATACTTACGGTTCTTATGAAATTCATGTAATATCCATAGATGCAAAATGCCCGGATGTGGAGCGCAATTAAATAACGTAACTGGCCTATGGAAGCATTATCAGGACAATCATGCCAATTCTAAATCGCCAGTTGTACAAACCACCAAGAACAATGAAGCGTCTCGGTAAAGCGTCTCTCGCAAACCGATTATTCGTAAAAAAAAAAAAAAAGAAAACAGAATCTACTATGCTCATTGACACGGCAGCGCGCGCGGATCTAGCAAAATTAATCGTAATAAGCCGACATTTCAGATGCAAGATACCGGAAGGTGATGTAGAGTCGTTCAATGCGACATTGTGCAAACATGTCAATGAGGTTTATTCCGATAGTTCCGTCAACAATGCAAAAGGAAAGACTGGGAATGGGAGTAGCTTTCATTTTACCGAAGTGTTCCAAGACGACGCTACTGCCCAGCAGGCAAATTTTAAGACTGACTTCAAAGCCAAGCGTAATAATATTAATTTGGACAACTACGCCAAGAGTGGCGACGAACACATCGCTCATATCGATAATAGTTAAAAGGAAACGATTTTCGGAATTGACTCTCACACGCGCTCATCTCGATTACGACACTTAACACTGATTTAAAAAAAAAAAAGAGAATAGCAACTGCGCGATAATTCAGAGTATTTTACAGAGATCATTATCTAGCCAGAATTTTACGCGAATAAATCGCTTTAAGCTTACGTATTTGGTCCGTAATTGATTGCTGTTTTATTCTGATTGATAGANTATTTCTGGTAGTTTGTAAGTGACGTGAACTTTGTAAGATATTCTGGCATTGAGTAAGCGTCTTTTAGTATTTAAAAACCTATCGAATTATTCGATACACACATAATACGACGGAGGAGAGTTCAATTCAAATTTATATATATATATATATAAAATATTCTATACATGTGTGAATAAGTTTTCTCGTCGCTATAAATAAAGAGGCTAAATTTGCGATTCGCGCCTGTATAACGACACTTTTAACTCTCTTTCTCTCTCTCCTTCTCTCTTTCTGTACTGATTTTTACTATTTTGTATTGTGTCATTTTTATGTAACTCGTATTTCTTGTATCGATATATAAATGTAGTTACGACGATAGATATGTCTCAAAAATGAAATATTGTGTATAGCAGTTTTATTTATGTCTGTATGTTTAAAAATAAAGTGCAATATTAGAGAGACAAATGTGTGTAATTGATTCAAAATTCTCGCGTAAAACTATTTCAAGAAAAACCAAAAAGTTATTGCACATTTGTTCTAAAACATAAACAGGTTCTTTAAGAAATCAAAAATACCTGTTGCACAGTCTGTACAAACACTCATATACAGAGAGAGTAATTTCAATATATTTTACAATTTTAAACTTCAATTATATATAATATAGACATGATAAGATCATATAACATGTATAAGTATATATAGAAACAATTAACAATGATACAATAAACTTATTTATATCATAAATATATATACCTTAATGGATCTCACGTATAATGATAAATTATGATTTTTATTGTTATCGCAAAATAAATAAATATCTAACTAAATAAATAGATCGTACATTTGAGAAAATTATAAACATCCCCATGGTAACACACAAAGATTATGACACATACAGAAGCTCATCAAGTAAATCTGTGGATAAAAAACTCGATATCTTTTTTCTCTCGAGATTTCGCGACAAATTTTGTTCTAATTTATCTTCTCCAAATGCACCATTTGTGATTGTACTTATTGCAAACATAATATATAGAAATAATCGAAATATTTAACTTCTTATATATTTATATATATAACTTTCTTTACATATTAATAGTTTAAAATAATAATCCCTTAAAACGACCTTTGCTATTGAGTGAAATCTTTTAATGATGCCAACGTTATTATTTTATGAATAATATTAACAGTTACTTCTTGAACAATGAAGAAAATACGTTACAATACACTGATCCATACAATGATGCGAGATTTGATTTTACTCTTGTGCTTCTTTTTCACTGAGAAGTTTAAAATGGAAGGAATAAATCAAGAGAGTGCATCTCTATATCTAAAATTATATATATCTTTTCTTTTTGGCAGGCACTTAAAAAAAAACTAAATTTATCTGCAAAGTCTTCGAGAAAAATCTTGGAGAAAGCACGTAGCGTTAAGATGCTAGAGTTAAAGTTAAGATTATTCAAAGTTACATCATATATTATACTCATCATTACATTTGTGAAGGAACACAGAAGATGGTTTGATTTATTCCATAACACCTTTAATAAGGCATATCAAATAAAACAGTCTCCGTATCGATCGATTCAACACTTTAGCATCATATTGCACTTAGTGTGATGCACATGCACGCAATTATTATCATTCAAATTTTTTGCTGGAATAAACTCGTAATGATCAAAAGTTTAAGAACAATAATTGTTTACTTTAAACAGATCTTTTCAGAACTATCCCATAAATCTGATGTTAATATTATTAATTTATAGATTTTAATTAACATACCCCACATTTTTTTTTTTTTTTAATAAAGTAAGAGTTTCTTTTTTGCAAATTCAAAATCACACTTAAACGTCAACTACCATTTTCTTATGAATATCTGTATTGCCAACAACCTAAAATAAATCATATAAAATATATAGTTTGCACATTATTGAAAAATGAATATATACCCAATTAGTATAAATTTATTACATATACTCACAGAACAAAATTCATCAAAGCTAATTCTACCGTCTTCATCCTTATCGGCAAACAATATTGTTTTGTCAACAATTTGTTGCAACTGTGTATCTTTTAAGTTGTTTCCAACCATCATCTTAAGCACTTGGAATAGCTCGCCATTGCTTATATAACCATCATTATCCATATCATAAATTCTAAACGCAAATCGCAATTTACTTTCCTTGTCACCCTGCAAATTAACAACATATGTAAACTATTTGCATAAAAGAGATGCAATAGTTATTATTTATAAATAGCGAAAACTATTACCTTAACACTGAACTGAGATACTCCATGAATAAATTCTTTAAAATCTACTTCTCCATTACCATCCGCATCGAATATGTCAATAACACGCTGCACCAGTGGATTCTGTTGCAGCTCTGGCAAAGACATAAACTCATCGATGCTGAGAGCTCCACTATTATCCAAATCTAACTTGCGAAATCGCTTTCCTAATCTTCTGATTTCGTCCACATCGACTAGAAGAGAACACATATATCTTATACATAAACTTTGTTTTACAAATTATTTGATATTTCTAATTGTTCTAGAATTATATATATATTATCAAGGACAAAGTTACTTCATGATATTTTAAAGAAAAATTTATAAGTTTCACGACTTACAGTTTGAACAAAGTTCCATAGGCAGCGAACTCTCATTACCCTACAAGATGAATCAATTTTAAAACAAATGTGTTTGCAGAATAATATTGCAAGAAAAGAATATTTCAAATCACAATATTTCGAAATTATATTATTTTTCTTTAGAGTCAAAGAGAGAGAAAAAGAGAAAGAAAAAGAGAGAGAGAGAGAGAGAAAGAGAGATAGAGAGAAAGAGAAAGAAAGAGAGAGACAGCAGAACAACATTGAACGTGATAAAACACACGAAATATTTTTGCACTCAAGGAAACATTTTTTACGGCAATTCTATTATTCTCTATATATTTCCAATCAATTACCATTTTGTACTAGATTTGGATCTGTTGCAAATACACTTCGAATAACAATACTTTTCAACGGACAGGTTCGGCGTAGACGGAAACACCGTAAGAGAGAAATTGTTGCACGCGTATCGACGTTTTGCCTGTTTTCTCCTGCGCTAGTCAATGGCCGCGTTCAGCAGAACACAAGCAGACTGTTGTGCAACGGGTGTAATATTTCGAATGTGACGGTTTCTATGCACCAATGAACGCTAAGCGCCGTTTAGCGCAAATTGTCGCTGATTGTGAACGATATCGCGTTGCTCGAATTTCCAACCGCCGTTTCCACGAGCCGAATCGACCAATCGCGATCGACGCTTATCGATCAAACCGGCCTTAAATATATTTGGGCGCCATCTTATACGTATCGTTTTAATAAAAAAATAAAAAAAAGGGAGAACATCGCACAATAAAATCGTTAATAATAATTCATGACTATTTATTTATTTCTTTATGTACACGACGTGGAAAATTTACAAAATATATTATTCTGAAAAATTCTTACTTTATAAATATTTAATATAAAAATATATAGTATGTGTTTAACATTACTCGTCATCATAAACGTATATAATCTGATAGCGCTCGATACTTGTTATGTCTTTTTCAAGCTGGTCCAACGCCCGTTCTATCTTCGCTTTTCTTTGCGCCTTCGGCAACGTGTCCGTAAGAAAAGGCAGTGCTCGGTACTGTTGCATCAATTCGTCCCATCTCTTCTTCATATCCTATTTCTCAAACCAACATACATGTTTGCTTTCACAAATTAAATAAAAGCTGCGCAGACTTTCTCTCTATCATAAAATTGCTTCTACGTACGTTCAGCAACGCTTCCCGTTCCTTTTCCTCGATTTGTCGACACGAAGGCAATTTTTCGTCTTCGTCACGTTTCTCGCTTGTTTCTACGTCGGGTCTCGCAACGATCTTTACGCATTTCGGTACTTTTCCGTAAATCTGAAGTAACGTGTATAGAAAATTAAAACTCGACATATAGCAGTAATACTAAAACAATTGTTTGTATAATATATATATATTCGTACTTTTTTGTGTACGTAAATTGGAAGCAATCCGCTCTTCCTTAAATCATATGTGTCGCCACGACGTGTATCGACCGATCGCTGTCTGGGTTCCGCCGGATGCAAGTGTTTCGCGTGAATGATATTCTCCTTGACGAAATCTTTCTTTCGTCTAACGATTAATTTTTCCGTCGCCATTTTGCCAATTATCCATTTACCCTTGTTTACAGATGTCGCGTCTCTCTCTCTCTTAACAGATTTACTTCCCCGAGAGAAGATTCAATTAAATCTCGGGTGATCGATATCATGTAATTTCATGCGAATCTTTTCAATGTTCATTTTGTGCGCTTCGCATCTGTGTCATCCAATCAATGAAATACGCCGAATTCTGTATGTAGAAACCAATAAAAAAGAAAAATTGTTTACTTTTCACGTTTCCATGCTAGAAAAAAAGTTACATCGATTCTCAGTACGAGGTGATGTAATGGCGCTCATGCAGACTGAAAGCGTCATCATCGCACAAACAAGAGAGCGACGTGACAACATATCAAACACGCTTGCTTTTTCCATACAAGCAAAATGCTGATTGCCTATTGCGTTTTGTTTCTTATCACGCATAACATGATTATAAACTGATCAATCAATTCGAAGCAGCTTGCTCCGTCATTGGTCACAAATTTATACCTAAAAAAATTTCATGAAAACGCGCATTGCAAAATTCTACATACACATGTGAAGAGAAAAGTGAGAGCGGCGCCAACACCAACTGTACATTTTAGCTGTTATCACCTTATCTAATTCGCCTGCTGTTTCATTACCGCCTAACCTGCCATCGCCCTTTAATCTCTTTCATTCCTCTTCACCCTCGTTATTTTTCTATCACCACCAGCTGTCTCTCTCAACGTTGAAGACATTTTCTGGCAAAGGTAGGGAACGCGCACCAGTCTATAGATTCTACGTCCACACATGATATTTACCGACAAATCGCTCGTGAACACGGCTACGTAGTTGCTAATGTTCACTACTGTGGACGTGGCGCTGGCAAGCAGAGTGGTAAAGTGGTGCCAACCAAACTGGCCGTGGCCGCTCTCAGTCTCTTCTCTGACCATCTCTGACGTAGACACGTTTGTTTCGTCACGGTGATCAGACCTGGACAGTGTTCTAGAAATTTCCGTCCACCAAGATAGGCGGCGCTCTCGTACGTTGCGCTTTCAGTATTCGGGATATTCGGGCTTGCTTTCGCTTGGACGCGTGGACAAAATTTTGTTTCGTATCGATCGCGTAAATTTTTCGAATCTCTGAGTACGAACTTCCGAGACTACGCAGCAAAATGTCTCTCTTTGGATCGTTTATGGGTGATGACGATATCTTCAATATGTTTGGGTAAGTATTTTCGCTTCGCGAACTTTTCACGAGCATGTGTGTGCGTCCTCGTTGCAGAGACTGCGATCGCGAGAGCAATGGTTGACAGCGTATACTATTTGACACAGAAATTCTCACGCGTACATCCGAGATACATCTCGTGGGACATTTAAGAAGACGTTTTATATCCCAAAAACATCCTCGGGATCTCTTTATAGATGTATCTTGGATATGTTATTCCGTCTGAGTTGCGGTTTGTCTTGCATAGAAATTTAATTTTGCTTGTTTCTGTTTAAGTGTGTAATAAAAGTACAATTTCGAAACGTAGTTGTATGTAGTATATGTACACTATTTTTTTCCTCTTTTCTATAAAAAGTCTGTGTGTGTATTTCATACTTTTGTAATATATTGTAAGGCTGGTATAAAACAGTATGATGCTTGACATTTTTTTTTTTTTCATATACATAATGGATGACTTTTAATTAGGGGTGATGTATGAAGTTGTTCATATAACGCAATTAAGTTATTGATAAATTAAAAAAACTGGTCCAATATTTTATAAAAAATTTGTATAAACAGATTGATTCAAATAAAACAATTGTCAACTTTTTGTACATAAAAATTTTTTCAATAATGTCTAATCTTTCACTAATTTGTTTAAATAGATTTATGCTAAATTTTAATTTACATTTTCTTTATCATTAACAGACCTCCTATGCATACTATGAGACAAATGAACAATATGATGAGCTCCTTCTTCGGTGATCCCTTTTCAATGATGGGACAGAATGCTCTCATGCCTCATAATAGAGGAACAAATGATATGTCATTGTCACTGTTTGACCCAAATTTTGGACGATTTGGTTTTGTAAGTACAATTGTGGATATATTGTAGTTGACAAGTTAATAATTTATGTAAAAGCAAATTTTTAACTAATGATCATATTGTTGCAACTGTAGAGCAACATGGCTTCTGACGGGAGTTGTCACTCTTTTATGAGCCAATCTGTGATGACCATGTCCAGCGGCCCTGATGGACGTCCCCAGGTTTATCAGGAAACTATGTCTACAACAACAGCACCCGGCGGCATAAAAGAGACCAAGAAGACAGTGAGTGATTCTCGTACCGGAACCAGAAAAATGGCTATTGGTCATCACATTGGCGAAAGAGCGCACATTCTCGAAAGGGAGCGAAATATGCGTGGTGAGGAAGAAGAACGACAGGAATTCATTAATTTGGAGGAAGGTAATTTTTGTTTGGTTTTAATAATAATATAATTACTGATACAAAGTACATACAAAGTATTCGTGACTTGAACAAATTTGTAACTTATGCATTTCAGAAGAGGCAGACAGCTTTAATCAAGAATGGGAAACACGTACGCGACGTGGCGCTGGTGCGATTAACGCTCCAAATGCAATTGCTAATAACAACAGGTATCGACCAGAGCCAAGGCAATTGGCTTTACCATCTACCACAGAGCAACCTGCAAGGTGAGTTTTTTTTAGGATCGAGTATATGATACATTTTTGTTATCAGATAAGATCTTGTCAAAGGTAGGAGCATCGAGTAAAAGTTTTTTTTTTTACTGTTTTTTTTATTTATTATTGTCTCGGACAATACAGGACATTGTGTGCACATATTTATTATAAGTTTTAATATTCTTATATATTTGCATATATATTTGTCACTTTTTTTTTTATACAATTTTATATGGACTTAACAATATTTTACTCGATGACGTGTATGATATGTAGAAAGGATCAGTTGATCTAGCACAATAGATATAAGAGGTACAGAGACAAATACAAGACTTCATGTAGCTACGCTTTGTTACATATCACTATTATTTCTTTCTCATTTCTTCTATGCAACTTTTAAGTAAATAAATATGCACAATTGCTTTTCTGTACGTGCTACAAAAGTATGGATATTTGGGTGTTACACAATTTTTTATAATCATTTTATCTTTTTCTACTTTCGGATGATCACTTTTTATATGTATTCTTAAAGTATATATTAACATTAGTAATTTAAATTATTTTAATAAATTTGGTTGATAAATTGAAGTAGATAATTATGGTAAGACAAAATTTATTAAAGGTTGGTTCTTCTGTAGTTATTTTTCAATTGTTAGTATATATTTAGTATTCCTTAACTTTCTTTAACATTTTATTATGTTTCTTTTGTTTTATGTTATTTTTGTTGTTATATGCTTTGTAGTGAACATTCTAATAGAGGTAAATGGTTCCGTCCTAAACGTTCTGTAAGGTCCTTATTGTCTTCTAAGACAAAAAATACGTCTTCTTCAAGGTAAGTTTCTATCGAATTTAGCATTGCCATTTGCTGCATTTAAGATTATAATTTTTAATTTGTCATGTTTTTATTATTTTTTGTAAAGCACGGTGTTTTTATGTTAAATAAAATGAGATTTCTTCTGGTCCTTTATATATTTCGAAAACACACATACGAATGCAAGCACATTGTTGTGAACATAAAATCGTATTTACTTTGTTTTATTATTTATTTTATTTATGCACTTGAGATCACATCTGTTTTAAAATTGCATTATTTATTTGCAAGAACAAAATGCATCGCAGTATTTTCGTTAGATATACATATTGATAACTAGCGAGTTTAACATATATGTATGTAGCTCTCTTTTTTATAGCTGTGTCTTTGTAATTATAGTTTTATTACTATATTAATAAGTGTGACGCCTTTTATTATGTATAACTGCAAAAAGTATTATTTATACAAGTAATTATTTCAGTTCTGAATTGATGGTTTTATGTCATGTTTTAAAAATATTACTGATTTTTGTTTTATAAATATTTTAGTGGTAGTTTTGTCTTTCCAAACAAAATATTGTTGTATAATTTTACGCATATTTCTAGATTTATTTAATATTATTCATTTTCTTTTAATGTATAACATTAAATGTTATATTTTATAATCTGTATTAATGTTGTTGCAATACTGTACTTTTATAATATGATCATACGTTAAACATAATTTATCATATGGAACATTGATAATCCGTAATGCAGCAAATCTGCTAAGATTGGTATAGAATATACCTCTCTTGTGTGTGCATTACAGGTACAGCCGCAAATATTAATAAGTTAAAAAGCATAGTATACAGCAGTGACACTTGTGCAACGTAAGTACGTTGCGTTTCTTTTTATTGTATTCTACGTTGTATATGTTTTTATTTATTTTAATTCTATTTTTATTTTTGTAACTATACAATATAATTTCTCATGTTAACCTATTGTAACGGCGCCGCTCGGTATGGATGTTCGCTTAAAAAGGGTTTTTAACTAAATACTATANCATGTTTTGGTAATAGTATGTTTTGGTTTTNGGGTNAAATAAGTATTAAAAACTTATATAAATAACATTAATTATTTACGAGACTCCAATATTATCTAGTATTATTTTATTATTTTAATAGAAGAAATAGAAGAAAATGTCACGCGCGATGCACGATTTTATTTACAAATTAAATACATGTCCTATCACTTGTGTGTGATATATGAGATATTATTTATATATTGATATATTAGATGTGTATGTGATAATTTATTATTATNCAATTGTTTCGTATTATGTATATTCCTCTTTTTTTTTGTCTTTGAGTCAGAATTACTAAAACAAGATACAGCGACTTTATTTCACAAGACAAGAGCATGAATTATTTATTTTGCTTGCATTCTCTTTTCTTGTTTCTGTTTTGCACTTTAAGTTATAATTCTGCAAAAATAATTTTTGCTGTAAAACTTATATTTATGCGCTTTATCTTTTTTAGCTTCATCTTTGGACTTTAAAATTCTGACTATCAAAAATTCTAATATTTTACAGTTACGTGTAAAGATGTCGTAAATAATACCGTGTNCGCCTTGACGCCTGTTCACAGTAAATCGAAAACCGCATCGTCTTCGAGAGCTGAACTTTCGGCGCCGTATCCAACTGGATCTCGAAAACGCGAGCATAAACTGGATAGCCAACTTTAGTAACAAGCGTCGCGCTGGATCTCATAGTGACGACTAGAATATTTGAAACAATTATCCGTAACGTATACCGAATTTTATTTCCACTATACAAGAAACCTCACGTAACGAAATATATCTTAAACGGAAACTATGAATATATGTTCTTATTATAATTTCATTAACGTTCTCATAAGAAAATATTATGCGGTTTATTTTTTTTTTTCTAAATATTGTTTACTTTTACTTCTCTCATTGTATAAAAATATAATATCATTTTTTGATGTAACTAATTAAATTGGTTCACAGTTTAAAGACTATTTAGGTAGCAAATCTTTTAGGTTTGAATATGAACATTTAAGTAGATTCGTGTATAGATTTTAAGTTATTCAGCCAACTTCGCGAAATTGTTCTCGCCTTTTAATCGGTCCCAATTGGCGGGCATAAAAAGATCTTTTGTTATCCTGGTAGATAACAATAACTCTCCTTAGTTTATCATTCAATATTTATAATACACGACATTGTAACATGTGTCATGTTTGCCGTCATTTTAATCGGAAAAATCGATCAAATATGACAAATTTGTATAATTGTTATATCATCAATACGACTACTCGTATGATTGTTATTAAGTAACAAATTTCATTTTTTTTGTTAATAAATGTTGCCTCAATGGCAATAAACAGAGAAGATACTGAAGCACGACAGAAAACCGATAAGTTTTTTCTTTGAATCTTGGTTATAAAAGGAATCGAAAAATCTGCATTGAGTACCAAGACAATTTCGTGGAGTTCACTATATGTATGTATATATATATACATATATATGCAAAAAGAAATTAAAAAATAAGGTTCTCTGAAGCAGTACTATTATAGCAGACAAATTTTTTGTATCAGTAACTTCTAAATAGTATCAGTATATCAATATATCAGTTTTTATTTGAGTAAATCCTAATTTTGCGGGATGTTTGCTTTTTATTGGATATATCAAAAGATTCAAGTTACACNAGGTACAATAATGAGGATTAACTCTGCTTTTTGAAGAAAGATAATATTGATGTGGATATAATTTATACAAATTAAATAAAGTTCTTCTGATATTTATTTAGTTTCTAAGAATTAATGATATAAAGGATGTAGTTTGAATGTGCAATGATAAGCGTATATAATCAGAGATAAACATGACACATTCATCCGCAGTTTCTATAATGTAATAAAATATCTANAAGTGTAAAGGGAATAAATGATATCTTGTTCCGAATATTTTTGAACTTTTAATGTCCTGCACACATCATTTCATCCATTAATGAAAAACGATATCGAGATCGTATTAAGAGGAAATCAGATACAATTTATCAATACAGCATCTCGTCGGCCATAAAGACTATTTATTTCCAAATAAAGCTAAGTGATTTTACAATTTAGAGGTTATACATGTTTGTTTTAAAAATAAAAAAAAACAATTGTAAATTAATACAACCTCTTATCCTTTGTATTCCCATACAAACTTCGTTTTTATTATAATTTGTTTTGCTATGTAAATCCGTCTATATAAATGTTCAGTCCCAGTATTNGATAAAAATATATGTAATCTGATATACACGTATGTAACGTAAAGCTTATATTCAAAATTCTCTATAAACTCTACACAGCAAAGTAATAATACAAATCTTGTAGGCATCGCAAATATAAAATCAGCTTTATTAGGTTTGTCAAGTGCACAGTCTAAATATAAAGCGAATATAAAATTAGACATTTTAAAATCATGTTTTTATTAAAACTTGTGGATCTGTTTAAAAACTTCGCGTCAGATTATTCGGGATTCGCAGTTTGTCGCATGTAATTCATTACATGTGAAAGGAATTTGACTTGTTGTATTGCTTCGCCAATATTCAACAGTGTACAAGCATAACTCGAGACAGAATACAACGCGAAACGAATTGATCATTCGCGTACTTAGTTTCAAAATTCGCAAATCTGAAATTGCGAATCAGTTCGAATGATCGATATAATTTTGCCTCCCAGCATTCATGAATTTCATACAAATTGCAAATACGCGCTTAAGTCTGACGCTAGCTTTAAAATACTTTTGTCCAATTTCATAAAACTGCGATATTGTAAGCGAGAGAATTTTTTATTTTTATTTTTATGAGTATAAAAACACAACTATGTGTGTTTCCGTTGCCCTGAATTATGTATTTTGCATGACGTTTAAGTTGTGAATCATACAAAAATACGCGATTCATCACGTCTAATTACCAATATACGAATATATATGTGTAACAACACAAAGCACAGCTACAAAAGATAAAAGAATAAACAAAGATTTATATGTATGTCATTTAGTAAAAGAACGCAAAATAAAAGCCAAGAAAAGAAAGAATAAAACGTAATGTTGCGCCGAAGCTGTATCGGATGGAGTAACTTCTTCCTGTCAATTTGCTTCCGCCAGAGTGTTTATTCTTGAATTAATGGCCAATACTTGCGCCACGAATGACGAATCGCTCAAAACCGTAGATAACGCGGATATCATGTTCTTCAAGGTATCCATCGAAATGTCAAGCTGTCGGGCGCATTCCCTTATCACTTCCACTTCCTCGGCATTGAGAATTATCTGAAACAAAAGACACTTTTATTATGAAACTTTGATGGACATGGATAGTGTCGAGAAACGATCTTTCCACTACATCATATTTATATTACATTATAATCTAAATCTCTACCTTGGACGAACTACGGAACTTATTGAACGCCATCTTGACTCGCTTCTTCCCATTTTCTGTCTGATAAAAAACTGTGAAGTTGTGTGCGTTGTTCACGTCCAGTGTAACGGAGAAATATATACCAGCGATAATGTGGCCCTTGGTATCTCTGGCAATTAGACTCCTGCGATTGTAGACCAAGTTTCTACGCTCAGTAACATCAATGGCAGTTAAATATGGCCTTGCCACGTAAATGAGAGCGACTTGCGTCCTCTCCAAGGCACCAGGTCGAGTTTGTCTCTCATGCCACTCGACATAATCGGAATCGTTAGCGCACAGACAATAGTTGTACTCTTTCTTGCAGGTCGGTTCATCAGACTGGGTAAACCAGCCTGTATGAGGGTATAACTTATCGGCCATTACAGTAATAACACGCGCCACATGGTAACCGGGATCTAGCAGCATGACGCCACGACGTTTATCGATTTCGATTCTCAAACATACCAGTACATGTTCTTTCTCACCACTGTCTGCTGCTGGTGGACCACCAACGTAGCCGGCGATATCACCAATCGTCTACATGACACATTTATATATGTAAACGCACAAAAGGTAATGTTAATTAATCTCTAAAGATGCTTATATATGTTTCTTTTAACTCACCTCTTCACAAGATACTAAATAGAGGCCACTTGCTATTCCTGGGAATCGTTTGTCCAAACCTGTTAATCGATATAGTAATTCAAATCCAAGACCGACGCAAGTATGGTGTTCGTGCGTTATCAGTGGCTGATACTTGGGATAGAATTGATCAAGCGCGTTTACTCCACTTCTTTTGTACTCCGTGTAGAATCTAGAATTATTTATAAATTTTTATTTATTAAATTTTTTATCACAAAACGTATTGAGAGAAATGACAAGAAAATTGAATATTTTATATACATACCTGAGGAAATTGCCAATAGTATCATAGCGATGCTCGCGCAATAAACGTTGAGTTTCAAGTTCAACGCTTCCTGCTAATTCCTCATACTGTTCGACCGTGGAGACGGTCAGGGCTGGTGACTCGTATTGGGCCCAGACCGGCAGGGGTAGCGGAACACCCCTGATCCAGGGCCCGCGTGCCTGCCCCTGTGGCTGGCACCACTTCTTTGCCGTCTCGAGTCAACTCGGCCATTCGTTGCCCCATCGGCCAACCGTCGGTACGAAGCCATGCTCGTCCCTGCAGCTGCTTATTGGCTCCACAGGGCTCTCTCCGTGTTTTATACTCTTCTCTCGCTCTGCGTTCAAACATAATTGATTAAAATTTACATAAATTAATACATTTTATAAATACAATTTATGAGCAGACAAATTATTTTTCAAACAGTAACGACTTTCGGGAATGTGCAAAAAGCTTTGCGTGACAAATTTCGTATCAGTTTCAGGTGAAATTTGACGATACACAGGACGCGTAATATACCGCAGACAAATTTCTGTTGCGGACTGCAACTAACGCTACTACGCAACAACGTCGGATGTGTCTTTGTTCTCCCGTCTCGCAGGATGAAAAACTATTCGAATAAATAGCGGCAATTACCGTAAGTCCACTGCTATTTGAGCACACGGATCAGCACGGTGCCATAAGACACGATCTGCGAAATAAGTGCGGAAAAGCGGATCGGATTTGTTCTCGGCTCGGTATCCAACATGGCGATTTCCACGCTCAAGAGGACGCGCGTGGTGAATCAATACACGACCAAATAGATAGACGTGTGCCACGTGTCTACTGGCGACCTTCGTCGTCGTCACGTTTTGCGATTCCGTTTTGGTTCGCGTTAAATGCGCCGCATTGGTTGTCGCGCCAACATTTTTCCGCGATCGCGAGCGATGAAAAATCAAACGGAAAAACCGAGCGACAATTCGTGACCTTTAACGTGAAAAATTCCGTTACTGTGATATATATCGTTGATAAACAAGCGTGAACACTGAGACTTCCGTCTGTTCGATCCGCGAGGGACGAACGTTGAAATATAATTCTCTACCGAACGTGTGTCACAATCGGACGATGGACAAGCGAAAACGCGATGGAAAAACAATCTCTCGAGCGAGGAATTTTCTCGCGCAAAAACGCGCTATCAAAAAAAAACAAAATTGCAGTTATATATTTACACACTTCGCGACGTGGAATCGAATGGCACGAATTTGTTCGTTATTATCGCACACCAGAATGTGTCATCAATGAGTCATACAAAATTCAATTTTCAAGGACAAGTCATGAGAAAATTCGGTCGACGAATAAATTTTCAACAACTTGTGAAAGCGAAACATGTTCGTTCTTTTTTTTTTTTTATCGGCCGTAAGTGCAACAAACCGCAATAAAAACCATCAATACAAAAAAAAAAAAAATTCGATGCTCAGCATCGCGTTCGCACACTTAATACTTACCCATACAACGAGCACACCAAACAAACAAAAACCTTCCCTTCGCGAAAGCTTTGATCGGAAACACACGTATCCGAAGTTCAGGTAGAACTGAGAGGCGGGACGCGAGCGCTACATTATATACGTTCCAAGACCCTCGTTTTCTGCCCCACGTGACCGCTCTTCCGGTCGTCCCTCTTCTCGCGTTCGCCGACCGACACTAACATATGTACAACACACATATGCGTTTTCTCCACGTGATCACGATAACGTCATTTTTTCGTCGCACTTTTTTTCTCTCGCATTATGTGGAAAATACAAATTTATCTCTCGCGCTGACACGATAACGCAACTGAACGTTTCTCTTCTCTGTCCGCGCTTATCTCTTCAACCCTCTCTCTCTTTCTCTCTCTTGCGTATTTTTTAGGCTCCGTGTATATCATAGAGTACCTATTAAGGCCGTGACACAAAAAAAAAAAAAAAAACTTAAGCAGCAAGCTAAGTAACTCATCACAGTCTAACAGGTTGAGAATAACTGTGCTATTAGTCGCTTCGTTTTATTGCGTTTTGCTGCTTAAAGTTCTTTTTTTTTTTTTTACACGCCTTCACACGTGGACAGATCGTGTGTCCGACACACGTGTGTGTATTTGTACGTTACATTTCTTAACTTCTCTTCCGTCACATTGTTGCGTTCCGCGCACTCGCTCGAAACATTTTGTTGTTTTTTCCTCCTTTTGTACGGTAACATAGAAGAGCGGTTTATTTTTGGCACATTTCTCTCTATAGAGAATGCACGTCGTTAGGATAATTCATCAGACGGAGTTTCTTTTCGTCTTCGACGTTCCGACACATTGCCGGTTCTTGGCAACACAAAAGATGAGAAACAACTAATGAACAAAAAAAAAAAAAATAAATTTCTTCAATCGCGAATAAACATCGGTTCACGCGCGCGCAAAATTGTGCAAATCCATATTTACATTAGAGCATTGAGCAAAATAGCTGACTACGTATTTGCGTATTTTTGTACGACAAGTGATAAAGTGCAAATAGAAGAAGAAAAAAAAAAAAAAAAAAAACAGGAAAGAAGTTTAGAAAAATGAGGTCACGTTGTTACGAAATAGAGGAGAAACGAGACTCTTCACGCGAAGGAAGAATCGCTTTGTGATGTACATATAAAAATTAATTACTGGCATACTTTTAATTACAAGAACTGGCTTTGCGTCTAACTGCACTACTAGAGGAGACGTCGACTCTGCCTGTGTTCTAATTTGGGGAGTTCTTTGTATATCCCTGCGAATCTATCCACACATATGCAAACTTTGATTCTCTTATCTTTCATCCTCTAGTTCCGGTGGTCTCACAGCGACGCTCAGTTTTTGTTATAAATTATCTGGAAAAAAACGGAAACGGAACTGAGACGTGTATATATGTGTATATACAATATATATATATATGTATATATATAAGCTTACAAAATAAGTTTCCAAGAAAACGGTGCTCGATATCACGCGAAATATATCGGCACGCAAATACAAGGTTTCTTTAGAAACGAACAGAATGCGATGTTTCGCAACAGCGTGATTGGCCGACGCTGACGTCGCGCCTCTCCTGAAATTACTTCTCAGCTGTTCGCGTCATATGTACACAGCGAAATAAAATACAGACGCGCGGTGAATGTTCCCCGATCGATCGTCTGTGTGACTACGTCACGATCAACGGTGACTGGTCTTGATCTCCCGCATAGCGGAATGAATCAACGGCAGCGAGGAGTGCGAAAACTGCGCAAAATGAACAAAGCCAGGTTTTACTTGTTAGTCATCCAACAAAGTCTCGCGTATATGATCGGATCTCATTTTTTTTTTTTTTTTTTAGTAACGGGATTTACTTGTTGATTCCAATCGATCTTCGATGAGGAGACACAGAGGCGTGTAGCTCAAAAGCACAATGTACATATATGTAGATCAATCGTGTTGGGTGACATTCGCTTGACTCCACCCTTCTTTGGACGTCTTTGCGGCGTCTATTTCGAAAGACCTTGAACGATACGTGATTACGCTCCACCTTGTTGATTGGAATACGGCGCAGTCGCGTCAATACGTTATGGACAATCTTTTCGCGGAAGGTGCCAAAATACATCGAATACGTGATACGAGTTTGCTTTCCAAGTATGTTGCGTTGCGTAAGTTTTCATATATGAATAACTCGGTGCGCGCACACACGGATATACATATCTTCGCGTCGGAATCAAAACGCGCGTTCGCGGTTGAGCAACACTGGCAACAAGCCGCATATTACAATTGCGCGCAAATACAAAGCGAGCGGCGATTGAATATCCGAAAACGGATAAAGCAAACAGTTTAAGAACACAAACAACGCGAAATTGCTTTTTTAAATTTTTTCTTGGAGTTTTTTTTACGACTCATTACTTAAATTCCTAGAAGAGATACTTAAAAGAACATCGGAAGTATGTTCTCGAATTTGATTAGATGAAAACTATAAACGACGCACAGAATGTTATCTATAATGACAACAAAAATACTGATAATGATTCTCTTATACATAACGCGCGCAACAAAATTTTTTCTATGTTCGCATAATCTTTATCTGTTGGATAGGATAGATTCTATGACGTCATTGGAGTCTCTTTAGAGTCACGGTCTACACATTTCAAACATGTCGGCTACATATGCGTGCTTCGATACGTACGTAGTGTATATGTGTACGCGGCCACGTGATTATTATATGCGACCCGATTAGAGCTACGGCGCAATAACGCCGCAAGAATTGGGTACGAACCAATCGCCACGTTCCCGTCTGCTGCGTAGAATACATTTTTCATTGATATATCTATTACAAAGCAAGCAGGTATTAGCGTTTTCAAGCGAAACAGAACATAATTGTTTTGTCACATTGCGCAAGAACGTTCTTTTAAACATCCTTTAAGATGTGAGATTCTTTGCTTCGCGTGACGATTTATTTTGTTCGCTATGGTCAACATTTTTTTCTATCTCAGCGCAGTGAATTACATTAATAATATCATGTTAATATCATTGCTTTGTATTAGAGTTAACAAAATTATTAATACACGCACGTGGTTCTAGTCTATAATTATTTAGTGCATTTTTTCGACGTTATAATTTTTACAAATGTAATAATAATACAGAAAACGCGTGCGATAAATTATACATATGTTCCTAAGCTAGAGTATATATTTAATTATTACTAGATTATATGACCTTTTTTTGTACATACATATTTGTCATCGACAAACAGAAATCTAATGTAACGTGATGCAGAGTAATGTAGTGGAATAAATATGATTAAGAATTTGTAAAATATATGTATATATAATATCTTTTCTTCGTTGTCTCTATATGAGAAACGCATCTACACTCATTATTTAAAGCCAAATTTCTTCACCTCTGATAAGTTCTCAATAACTTTAATAGATAAAGTATATCTTTTTTTGTGTATCTTTATCCAGATAGTTATCGGGAGATGTGGAGAAATCGGGCCTAAGAACAACGAAGAGGTATTTGTACTTAAAATAATTGATAATCTGCGTATCGCATAAGTGAGTATGATTCACAAATGACAAATGACACAAATGACGCAATCGCGTGTTGTCTTTATCATTTATTATAAAAATGTGTGCTGACAGAGAGAGAGAGAGAGAGAGAAAAAAAAGTGAGAAAAAAAGAGAGAGAATTAATCTTTGCGAGTGTACAAAATGAAGCTTGTGCTTCTTTGTTGGATCTTATCATATCATACGTGTGGGTTGTACTACGAACAGCGAAATCTTAGATATTCGACGAGAATAAAGAAGAATGTTATATGTCAAATCAGAGAGAGTGAGAAAGATATTTTGATGTAAAGATTACATACGAAACGCAATTACATACGAAACGCTTGCGTAAGCGCGAACGTCGGCGTGACGGAGAGAAAGAACGCTCGTTGGCTTATTACGTAGCTCAAGGAAAAAAAAAACTGCATAAAAAATACTGCATATTGCATATCGCACCGTTCAATGATAAATAAAATTGCGACTCAAGTTCCTTGTCGCAGTTTCTTGCATGCAACACAAGTTAACAAATTTGCTTATGAATGTGCAGTATCGTTAATCTAATGTGTCCACATCAGTCACATGTCGTTAACTCGCAGATAATAAATTGGTCAACCGTGTATACATCTATATCATACGCTCAACATGATTTTTTAGAATCACTTTTTCCAGGAAATACTTTCTTTTGAAGCAAGCATATTGAATAAAACGCGTTGCTTAATGATAGAGTTACATTCTTGTTGAGTAATATCTTAAATATATCAGAAAGAAATAAGTAATCACACATATACACGTTACAAAACTTGTATAAAACTCGACTAAACCTTGTATCAAAAATTGAACAATGCTGCAACATATGTGTTTCAAAACATGTGTATGTGTTAATCAATGGCAAAATAATTTTTTCTTATTTAATGGCCACGTGTTTGCGAGAAATTCATAATTAAAAAATTCTTTCTCTCGTTCAAACAATTAATTAAAACAATTTTAATTTAATATATCTTATTTGTTATATATGTATGTCTATATATAATTATTCACATTATAACGAATAAAATAGAATAAAAATATATTTATTTAATGTCTGTTATCATTAAACAACGAATTTTCCCTGAGATAATTTGTATAATTCTATAATCTCGTTTATTGTTCAAGTTGAAGATTCTAAAAAATACATATCGATTCAATCAATCGCTTGCACAATCCAAGCCAATGTTATAATATTGCTGATACATCGACAGCTTAAATACAAATAACAAAACTTTAACACTATTTAACGTTTGTCACGTATTTAACGTGATTCATATTTAACTAAATTTTTAATTTGAAAACTTTGTAAGAGACTGTATTTTTTTTACAACTTAAGTGATTGACATTAGTAAACTCGAGCTGTCAGAACAATTTAAGAGTCATGCGATACGAGGAATCAATTGTCGCGCTTTCCGCACACTTTGTCATTTAATGTCATTGATTATTCGCGGCTGCGCAGATACGCGAAAATCTCTCTCGTCGTGTGCGTGACAGGAACGGTTTGCGCTATGCCGGACGTCGTTCCTTCTTGTAGCGCGACCGACAGTCCGTTCATATTTTCATCAAATTTTGAACCGATGTTCCAAGAGTTTCCCATTACATCGGTGCACTTAAATATTTCCGGAGAGCAGAAATGTGTATTCCGATCGACCAATATGATTAATAGTGACGCTTTTATAGGTAATTGCAAACAAATACCGCGAATCATACCTGCGTATGTTAGAATCGCCGAAATATTCGTTACGCCGGTGATTGTCTAAAATGCTGATACATCACACGTTGCTCTTTGTTGCAAGTAACAAAGTACACTCCGACGTTATCAAAGCCTCTTTTTCTCCTTACGTTTGATATCGATACTAAATATCGCGCAATATCTTGTTTAGTTTTCTCCCGAACATATGTTAAAAACAGCTGAAAAAAATACAACAATATAAATATACAAGAAATTGAAATTTATATGTAATGTGCATTGTGCGAGAGTATATAACTGTGAACACTTTTGATTGCAGGTTGTGACTTGTAACTTGTCATCATGTTCTTCGCGAATATTTGATCAAAATGTACATACACAAGAAAAACAAACAACATTGTATATAAATTTATTGACATGCAAAAAAATCCTATTTTACAACACCAATTAGAGAGATGATAATTCTGTTTATATCACAAAAAAAATGGTACATAAATCACAAATGCGAAATAAAGATTGCATTCGTCGTAAACTAATATTAGATATTTTTTTTTTTTTTCAGACTGATCAAGAAAATATTTTGTCAACATCTTTATCATCAAATGCAAGTTACTTTACGGAAATGGCAGATGAACCTACAGATAATCTGTATCTTGCACTGATACAATGTTTTGGTATTATACTATGCGGGTAAGAAAAAAAAAAAACCAGTGGAGTGAGACTTACTTAAAAATTTTAATATGCTTAAATTAGTTTTTTAAAGACCTCGTATTTTTTTGCATGTTATCAACAAATAAAAATATATAACAGTAATATGTAATTTTGCTTAGATACGTAGCAGGGAGATTTGAGATGATAACAAGATCCGAGGCAAGTGGTATTAACACATTTGTTGGTACTTTTGCCTTACCCTCTTTGATCTTTATGTCGTTGGCAAAGCTTGACTTTACACTGGTCAACTGGAAATTTTTGCTCGCCGTGTTATTTGCCAAGAGCTGTATCTTCATTACGGTTCTTCTAGTTTCGATAGTGATTAAAAAACCATCAAATCCCGGACGAGCTGCGCTCTTCGCAATATTCACCACTCAAAGCAATGATTTCGCTATTGGATACCCAATGAGTAAGAGCAATGAAATTGTTATACGCGCGACTTCATATTCTTTTAGATTATTAGTTGTGTTAACGGTACTTACATTGTCATTTCAGTCGATGCCTTGTATGGGAAAACGCATCCGGAGTACTCAGCGTATCTCTATCTGATGGCACCTATATCGTTAGCTATTTTAAATCCGATTGGCTTCGTGCTTCTGGAAGTAGGCAAGCGACGCGCGGAGGAGCACATGAACTGCAGAGACATGGTTTGCTCCGTAATGAAAGGCGTTCTGCTGAATCCGGTGCTGTTCATGACGGTTCTGGGTATTGTAGGAAATTTCATCTTCAGTCACAATGTGCCGCGTTTGCTCGCCTCGATTCTCGATGTTCTCGGTAACGCGTTCTCGGCTAGCGCACTGTTTCTCCTCGGTTTGATGATGGTGGGAAAAGTGCACAAACTGAAGGGCACAGCACTAGTCATACCAACTATATTGATCTCGGTGAAGTTGCTGGTTCTACCTCTAGTCATAAGGGAATCCATCATTCTCTTGAACGCCGGAGGTAATGTCACAGAAACCACGGATTTGAGCACGTACGGCTTTCTGTACGGCACCATTCCGACCGCACCGGCTCTATTTATTTTCACTCTGCGATATAATCTCGACATCGACTTGATCGCGTCAGCGATGGTAGCTTGTACGTTCCTTTCCGCTCCGCTCATGTTCGTCTCGGCCAAAGTGATCAGCGCGGTTCGCGCAGGTATTACACCGGTTAATTATGCACGACAATTGAATATCTTTTCTTTCGACATGAGCGTTGCGTCAGCGGCAGCTTGTATTTGGCTGCTACTATGTTTTCTCGGTTTTGGACGAAAAAGATACAGACAGGTCACTCATCGATGCACTCTGTGCCTCATAATAGCACAGGTATGTATCTAAGATATTTAAGAAACGCGTTATTATTCGGTTTAATATTGCACGTGCCGATACTTGAACGGTATTTTTTTTTTCACGCATCTTTCAGCTCTTGACCGCAATTGGCGTGATAATGTGGTCAAAATGTAATCCGACTCTTAATCAGGAAACAGTATTGTGGTAATTACAATTCGACATGTATAATTAATCTTGATAATGCAAACTCTTGTTGAACAAATAAACTTTTAACACGGTTTTTTATAGGTATGTTCAGTTTATCATGATTACTACTGGCGTATATGCGAGCCGAGTATGGACAGCCGCTATTGCAGCAACGTTATTGTTTCTGAGTTCGCGCTCGTTGTCATTCGTTGAAAGGCTACAAAAATGGTTTTATCTTATCGGATGGGGGTACGAAGAATACATGCCTTTTTACGATAATTTGTTTCAAATTTTTCTGCTCGATATATTTTTGTACATTATCTGTTTAATTTACAGAGTGCCGTCTCTAATGGTGATATTAATGTGTACTACCAAGACGTCGAAACCGTCTGATTTCAAGAATCCAAATTTCCAATTAGGCAGGCTTCAAGCTGCTATATCTTCGTTCATATTAATATTTTGTTTCATAGGTATGTATGAAAAATGGTGTAAGCATTATATCTTTCCAAGATCTTTAAGATCTCCGTCTTTAACAAGGTGGCAACTATTTTACAAATTGATAACTACTTTACATCTGTGCAGTGACATTGGGTTGCTTGGTTTTGCAACAGAGATATCAAAGAAGGCACATGTCGGATGAGCATCGCGAGGATAGCGTAGAGAATTCTATGAATGAAAGTAATGAAAGGAACGAAAGTAATGAAAGGAACGAAAGTAATGAAAGGAATGAAAATAATGAAAGAAATGTGATAGATGTGGAAGATTTAGTGTCTCCATTAATTAATGGGCCTATGTGAGTCAATTGGAAATAGAAATCGCATGTAAATAGAAAAAATATGCGAATTAACATCAAAATAAATATTTCTAGGATTGGCTGTGAATTTCCAAGTGGCTGTTCGAACGGTATATGCAGAGCTACTGGGGAGAGAAATAACTGTGATGAAGAAAATGAGACAAGTGACGTAAACAATGATCCTCAGATCTTGCGACATCTTGTATTCCTTATTTTGTTGTCATGTTCCATGCTGATTGTGCGTAAATTATTATCTCTTTACGTTCGCGAATATTATTAAGATTGCAAAATAAGAGACGAATATGGATTTGTTACAGGGATTATCAATATCCGTGGGAATGTTAATAATGGAAGAATTAACTGGCATTTACGCCGAACTCGCTTTCCTAGACGTATCTTTGAATTTTGGACAATCGCTAATAGCATTCGCAATATTTGGCTTGGACCCTAGTTTGGGTAAATTGGGATGTTGGCTGCGACATTTGTGTAGAAAATGGCGTTCTGGTACGATCTTTTAAAATTTATTTATTTGCGAATAACGCGCACAAGTTACATAATACATATTTTATATGTATGAAATTTTTATAATAAGATATGTATTTCTCTTACCGATTGATGAATGTTCGATATCATTTGGTATAACAGGAAAAGAAATACAGCTTCCTTGCGAAGACGCGCTCAGTCCGGAAGTAAGAGCGATTCGGGAACAGTTTAACCAATGTTATTTAGACGCATGTCGGGCACGTATATCTGTGTGCCGCAGGCGATTGCTGAAGATGTACAACCAAGTATTCTCGGGAACAGATTTGGTCAACTGGCTGCTTCAAGTAGGTGTTGTCGACAGTCGGGAGGAAGCTGTGCGATATGGTCGTTGCTTGCTGGAGAGCAGAGTTCTGCAACACGTCGACGGTACGCATCACTTCTATGACCAAAATCTACTATATACATTTAACGCATAGTAAAATTTTTCAAATGTTTTTTTGAAATTATTATTCGAATGTATACATATATATGTGTATTTTTCTTTCTCTTGACAAGAAACAAAAATAATAGAGAATACAATTATATTATTAATAAAATTATATAAGTAAAATTATAATTATTATAATTATATAACATATAAGTTTATTATATAATTATATTATATAATAAAATTATATAATTGTGTATTATATATGTTCAAAATCAGAGAGCGAAGCGACAGAAAGAAAACACATCTAAAATTAATTAACGATACTTTGCACAATCATTTTACGATATGTTTTTACTTGTTTGTGTTTTTTTATGTGTGATTTAGGAAACATTCAAATGTATTTTCTAGAAAAATATTAATGTAAATGTAAAATATTAGTTACCGAAATAATTCTATTCTTTATATTAAAGAAAATGCAGCACAATTTACATAGCACGGAATGATGTATATATAATTTATTTTGTGAGAGACAGCATCAGTATTTCAGATTCAGCTTACTTCTCTTTTACATATAATTTTACAGACCAAATTAGAGACTGTGTTACAAGTATACACTATAGTTTTGTAGATAAAATGTTACCGTTTCCTTTAAAGATTTGATAATAATAGAAAAAAAAATTGTCTGATATGATTACAAAAAAATGTATGACTAATTATACAAATTTATTCAATTTATGAATATTTCGTAAAAATAACTATTTTAGTATCAATGTTTGAAGTGTGCCTATTAAAATATTGATTATATGCAAGTTATATTATGAATTATAATGATAAATGTTTATATATATATATATGTATGAAAAAAATAATGCATGTAAGAATT
This sequence comes from Pseudomyrmex gracilis, assembly GCF_002006095.1. NCBI lineage: Eukaryota > Metazoa > Arthropoda > Insecta > Hymenoptera > Formicidae > Pseudomyrmex > Pseudomyrmex gracilis. Next base: position 223,808 of record NW_018020606.1, read on the forward strand.
GTCTATACATTTCACAATTTATTTGATCTATTAATTGCGAACTTTTTTATATTCATCAAAAATATCCAGGTGTAGCTTGTATTAGCCCTGTTTGTCCTTACATTTTGAACTTTTTTATCAGTTATATTTTGTTAAAGCAAATCTTTACATATGTACATATACTGATGAGTAATAAATACACGACAATATTATACGAAAATGTGCAATTTCTTACCAGTATTATGTAAAATCTATTTCTCCCTCAGCACCGTATGTTAAACATATTGAAAACACGTTATTTGGTTTAATTGTGTTAAATTGTTTTCAAGTCCTATTTAAAAAAAAGTATAGACGGCAATAAAATTTATAAAACAGTCTTGTATTTATTTTTTTATATAAAATATATATTATTTTATACACGTAACCTATTCGTACTAGAGAATTATTAAAGATACAAATCATTATCAGGATCATCTTCGTCTATGTCATCTTCCTCATCAGGCTGATAAAGTATTTTAGGCGTTGTTTTGTTATTTGCTGTATTATTTGTTGCATTTATTATATAAGGTAATGATGTTTGATTCCTTTGTTCCATCTCTCGAGAACTCATTTCTATTCTAAACGTGGACTCTATTTTAGGTTGCTTCGTATTTTCTTCTATTTTGCGATCTTTTGATGTTGAAACTGTTTTAGACGTACGATGTGATATCGTGCAGATCTCGTACGATGTGCTATCTTGATGTATTACTTCTGTCTGACATATTATTGAACCAACTGATTTTCTATGAGTCAGATGTGCAATGTACATTAAATTGTTTCTCGAAGGTTTGATACCAGGAAATTTCTCTAACTTGACGTAAGTTGTACCCAAAGTTTCAATGGCAACAACCTTATTCTGGATAAAATCTCGCCGATAGATGCAAATCATTTGAGATACTTGTCTATGCAATTTCTCTACAAACCACAGAGCCTTTGCCAGACCGTTGTACAGTACCAGGGAGCTCAAACAGTCAACAATGACTGTATTTTGTGGCTTTAATTTGATAGTCTTCAGTATGTACTGAAGATTCTCCGCATCTTTGTTTACAATTGTATTGACGTCAAGACTGTAATAATTGTGTAAGCAAACATTCTTAGATGTAAACAGCTCCGATTCCACGTCCCAAAGTTGCGGGTCAGAAAATGATAACAAGTCAACACTGTGATTTGGATTTTTTTCCTGCCACATGCGCAACCATCCGACTATCAGTGTTCTCGCGTACATTGCATCTAATCCTTCAAAACGTCAGAATAAATGTTTGTTTTTTTATCTTATGTAAAATGTACGTGAAAATCAATGAAAATTAATGAACGCAACTAACCTTCATCTATAACAATTACTCTCGCTCCTTCTAACACGGGCAACGTATTCATGTATGCCATTTCAAAACTTACACACGTACGTATCGTACGTAACTTCGTAAAACTATAAGATACTACAATTATATAGTTACAATATAAAAACAATCACGAGCAAGCGCGATACAGATGCTTGAACATTCACGTTGCTATCAGCTTATCGAACTTCCTTGTGTACCGATTCGGTTCGGTTTTGTAACGGCTAGGAGGCCATTAATACTCATACGCCATTCACAGTAGAAACTTGAATCAAGAAAAGATAAACGTGAATAGTAGAATAAGACTGACATTTAATGAAGTCGCAAATGAATTTCCTTGTACACACACACGTGTACATGTGTACACAGTATGTTTGATGCGTAAAATGTTTATCAATATTTTTCGCATAAAATTTATTTAACGATACGTCAGAGTCAAAGGGTATCTAAAGAAAATCATTTTTTTTATTGCGCAATATGCATACCTATTACAATTGCAAGATAATGAGATTTTTTTTTCAATTCCCGTCTGCTAGAGACGCGGTACGTGCGCGTTACACGCGTGTGGCTTTCAAACAAGGATATCAATACCACAGTCAAGATCGTTTACCTTTTATCAGTAATCGTTAATCCGTTTCATCCACCCGTTTGTAATGACCAAAAAAAAAAGAAATCAAATATATCAGATAAAAAAAAGATATGTCAACGGTTTGGTTCGGTGCGCTTGTGGCTCTTGGACCTACGAGATATGTCAACACCAACAAAATCACATATACGTGATAACAGAGAGCCAGAAGTTAACAGCGGCCAGAAGTTCCGGTAACCCGATCGTTGAGTCTGAATTGTGATTGGCGAATCCCAGCGATCGGGAAACGATGCTATTAGTTGAGTCCGTTGGGCGCAGTCGCGATCACCGAAATCCCGATTGGTCAATCGCTCGGACAACACGGTGACGACCAATCCTCCGCTGTGCGTCTGACTCGTGCGCGTTTCTCGTCAAGGGCGTTGTCGCGGTCGGTTGGCCGCAAGGTGGCGCGACGATCGCGACTAAGAAGCGTGCGCCAGCACTGGACGATCGGGGTGGGCGACGTGAGCAAAGACAGAGCGAAAATGAGTTGTACCAGAGCAGTGTGTGTCACGTCGAAGCAGTTTCGCTCGCAATAGGGAGGTTTTATTTTGACAGTGCGATACGCGGGCGGCCAGCGCGATGTTCAGCGGAACGACGCGTTCTTGAGCGAAGCCGAGTAGCGTCGAGTAGCGCGCGTTCGTCGCGTAAGATCAGAAATATCGTCGCTCCCGGGCCCGAGCTTAGTTGGAGACGAGCGGGCGTGCTGTGTGTGTGCTTGCATGTGTCACTTGAGTGCAGTGCGAGCGGAGAGCACGTAGTATACCTATATACCTACCCTGTACGCGTGTTATTACGCACGAGTAACGTTCACGCATCATTTGCGACGTTGTTGTTATTGTTGTGTTGTTACTGCCGCCGTCGCCGACATCAACGACGCAGACGCTGCCGCTGCTGTTTTTGCACGCTATCACCCACGAGTCGGAGTACGTCGCCGGTTGTGATCATCGGTAGAGACCAAATGCGGGACTGAGAGAGCCGTGAGAATTAAAAAACGTCGTCGTCACCGATGAGTTTTGGCCTGCTGTTCGCTGCTGCCTTTCTAACTAAACACGTGTGATGCCCGGGAGCCGCTCCAGTACGGACCCAGAGCACAAGTCACCGCGGGAAAGTGGTGAGGATTCCGAGGATGAGAGCGAGATCCTGGAAGAGAGCCCGTGCGGGCGGTGGCTTAAACGCCGGGAAGAGGTGTGTATTTCTCTTTCAATTTATTATTCTCACTTGTTCGTCGTTGTCCTGTGTTTCGCTCTCGCTCACATTTCCCATGCTTCCGTTGCTACAGAGCGCGCGATGCTTTTTTTTCGTTCACCTTTTTCTTTACTTCGAAGCTGCAATTTTCTACAATTTCGAGAGAAAGTTCGAAAGAGATCCGAAAAGGAAAATTTATTCTATTCCTTTTTAAACCTCTTTGTTAGAGATGAGTTTTCAGCTTTTGTATGTTTGCTAATCAACCTGAACTTTTTGGGACCAATGCCGTGTTATACCGTGAAGATTTTATTGTTCGAAACTGTATTGTTGCGAAACTATAGAAATTGTTGTATAGACTCTGATTTATTTGAGGTAGTTTCTATATAAAAACAGCTTTCTCTAGAATTTCAAGCTTGTGCAATTGTTACAAGAAAAAATTCAAATTTGTATTCTATGTATGTGTGATGCTGTGTTGTTGACGCTCTCCAACGTATCACGTGGTTATTATATAATTTGTAGCGACAAAATAAATAAATACAGAGCAAAATGCGATTTAACACAGTAAGAGCAACAATTGATCAAGCTTGTGAGAAGATTAAACAAAGTATCAGGATAGATGCGGGCCAAAACACAGATTGTACTTGTGTGTTTTTGTATTGAATATAAAATCTTGTACAAACGTTTCAACTTCTTTTTTTTTTTTTAATCTATTTCAGTGTACAACAACAATAATTGAAATATTAATTAAAAACTTGATAACAGTAAACTCATTATTCCAAAGCACAACTCTGTTGCTTCTCAGAAATAAAAGAATAGTGAAGCATCAGAGACAACATAATCTACTTTACTTCATTAGATCACAATGTGTGCTCAAAAACAAACTGCAATTATTATACAACACAACTTTTAGGTATTTAGATGCGTCATGATAAAATTGGAATACGTTCTCTTTAAAGATTTACTGTGAGATATTTCATATACATATATATATATATATATATATATATATATATTACTCTTAATTACTTAATTATATACTTTAATTTATATCTCAATTTAAAACAATGCAGAGTTAACTAGAAAAAATTCACTGCCTTTGTTCAAATGTGTTATAGCAATTATTGGAACAACTTATTTCACACAAGTTACATTTATACAGATGGACATGTTTATACAATTGGTTCCAGTGCAAAAAGCTTTTGGATTAATCAAAGATTTGCTTTTTTTGTTTTTTTTTGCTTAACAAAAATATTCTCTTTTAATTATTGCATTTCTCTCATTATTCGGCACGCTTCATCTGCTTGCAACTCATACCAAATTCTTGGCACAAACATCTTACCAATATTAGGCTCATTCATATTTTATCTTAAAAATAGATTCTGCACTGTGACGCTGTATTTTATCTAACACATAAATCAAAAATTTATTTCGATCACATGTTTATCTTCACTAATAATTTCTACTGCTTCTTCATGTGAAAGTAATACAAATTTTGTTTTCTTTTACACATGATAATTTTAAAGTCATTTTTGTTTGTTATATTTTTAATTGTGACTTTGTTATTTATTTTTTAATTTTTTGCATTTATTTTTTATATAGTGTTGGCACACATGTGTCTTGTATTTTTAAATTATACTTATGTCAATAATAGACATAAGTTTTTATTATAACAATCTCTTATTATCACTTAATGCTATGCTAATATTATATTTTCATTACAATCTTAATTTTTTTTTTTCTACTATATATATAAAACTAATATTCTTTTTTTTTAAATATATGTAAATTTTATAAAAGATGTACCGTTTGCACGTAATAAATATGTACATAAATGTATATATTTATTTGTATACGTGTGTCGTACTTTACATTAATGATGGTACATGTACCGATTTCAGGTATATGTAGGTTCCAAATCCACATTAGCAGAAGGTACTAACTTTGGATCAACGAGAGGAACCGAAAACGAAATAGCTGAAATGGAAGTATGTACCTTGTGAAGGGAGAAAAGAGATAGAATAAGTTTCATGTCTTGTATCTTGTGCGTTGAGCAGTAGTTAGTTTAATTTGTTTTCTTTTTTTTTTGTTTTTTCAAATAGACCTACCCTGTGTGTGACAGAGAAGTAGTAACGACCCGAGAATGAAGACAATAACAATTTGCATATATTACACTTTTATGAGCAAGTTCATCACTATTATCACTAATGTCTGATGTGGCAAACCTTTCTAAATGAAATCTTCCCTCTCCAAATTCCTCACAAGGTCACATTCATGTAATAGTAAATAGGCATTAAAGTCGTTTCAAACGCCACTTTAGTACTTTAAAATGGATGATTACAGTAAAACGAGCCATTATATAAACCTATAGATCGTATCCAATGAACTTGCTCAGTCAGTCTACAATGTGTTTACCATATATTTAAAGCATATTTATGCGCATTTATATACTTCTAAAATGCGTAGTTGAGTGATATTCTCAAAATTTTGAGTAACAGCTGGCTACGTCGATAGTAACGTTGCCAAGTGTTATACGTCCTAAGTGTTCATAAATTTCTATAGCAATTAATTTTGTAGCTTTTACAGTGTTTTGGTTAGACAAAAGAGATGTAGGAAGATTATATAAAATATAAATGTCTATTTATTCTGCTTCGTAGGTGGAACAACGAGATGTTCCTGGAATTGACTGCGCCTATCTGGCAATGGACACAGAAGAAGGTGTCGAAGTTGTATGGAATGAAGTGCAATTTTCGGAAAGAAAAAATTTCAAGTCCCAAGAAGAAAAAATACAGCTTGTTTTTGAGAACCTCACACAATTGGAGCACGCTAACATTGTTAAATTTCATAGGTATTGGACAGACACCCATAATGACAAACCCCGAGTAAGTCAATTAACTCATTTTTCATGTTTTCGCATTTTCACAGAATTCTTTTGCATCTATTTGTGTATAGGTGCAGTGTGTTGTAAATCTTTTTTTCTCATGCCATTTCTCAGGTTATATTTATAACAGAATATATGTCATCCGGATCTCTAAAACAGTTCCTAAAGAGAACAAAACGCAATGTGAAAAAGTTGCCTCTACAAGCATGGAAACGATGGTGTACGCAAATACTTTCTGCGCTCAGGTAGGTTTACGAAACTATGTACGTACAACGTCTGTGGCACGTTTATATTCTTAACTCTTGTATACAACATTGCATTTATAATATTTCAGTTATTTGCATTCCTGCTCACCTCCTATTATCCATGGAAATCTTACCTGCGACACTATATTTATTCAACATAACGGACTTGTAAAAATTGGCTCAGGTAAGTACTAATTAAAAAACAAAAAATAGAATAAATTTTTGCCTACAAAAATGTATATTATATATAAAGGTATGTTTGTCACGTTGACGTAATCACACAGATAATATGCAGCATCATATCTAAATAATATAATTACGCCTAATAATCTCAAACTTTACTTTTTAATAATGAAAATATATGTATACCAACTGTATTGTGTCTCACGATGGACTCGGTTGTTTGCCAAGTGAAATTAACTATTTGTACGAAATACTTGTATTCTTCACAGAGTTATCAGAAGATATAGGTAAGAACTTTTTGAGTGAAATATTTATAATCAGCAAAATATTATCAAAAGCTTTGTTTTTTTTTTTTTTTTTTTTTTTTATTGGAACATTTAATTGACTGAAGGAATACAAAGAAACTAGTGACTTTGAAACTAGTAATGTTCTTATCATATGTTTTATTTATACAGGGTATTTGAGAAAAAGAAGTTCAATAGACAAAGGACGCGTGGTATTCCAAATTGAACGTATAATGTAATATACGCTAATGATAGACTTTATTTACTTAGTTTGATGAGTACTACTAACTTTCTATGTCCTGAACTTCTTTTTACAGTCTGTACGTAAAGTCTACACGTACAGGCGAAATAGATTGCGAAATTGAAATATTCTTTTTTTATCGAAATATTCTCATTACTATCTAGTTTATGTTTGCTAATTATTTGTAAATATCTAAATTGTTTCAACATTCTTTAGCGTATATATATATATTGCGACTGGAAAAAAATGCGGGTTTTCTGCGATGAATTATATTTAATTTAAAGATGTTAAAAAAAACATATTGTACATACTATGTACAATCTGTACATATTACGTTCTAGCTGGATCATAACATGTTTTCTATAGTATAATGTTAGTAACATGAGTCCACACTAGAAAGATTGTGTTTAAACCGCTTTTTCATATTAGGAGTAACTTGAGTCCTCATTTTTAATTATAGCAAATAGGCTAATCTAGATAATGAAAAAAACACAGCAAAGCCTTTGACGAGAAAGAAAGAAAGAGAGAGAAAAACAAAGAGAGAGAAAGAGAGGAAGTACAAAATTCGTACTTTCGTCCATCCGGAGGGATAAATCCATCAACATCGGTGTTCGATGTAGTTGTCACAGATGGTGTGTGTGAGAATTTCCAAGAAAAAATCATTTGGCAGATTGTCATCAACTATTGCCAGCTAAGTAAATTAGGCAGAGAGAGGTAAACTTCCATATTAGTTATAAGTAGTTCCATTTTATGAATGTGTACGGATGATAAAAATTAATTTTTATTTCTTGTTAGTGCCGCTCTAATGTTGCGCTACTTCTTCTAATTATTAAGCGTATTTTAACTCAGAAGGACAAAGTGCGTATCTCTTTGTCCTTCTCACATTATTCTCAGCGCACGTATAATTTTCATTGTATTTTAATACATGCAAGTTTTTTTTTTTTTTTTTTTTTCGTTTTTTCCTACTTCGTAATCCCCGATCACATACGATGTCTCGAAGATGTTTTCAGGAAATATAATACCCTTTCCTATTTATCCTCAATCGAGAAAGTGATTCTGCGTATCAAAACTACGATCTGTGTAAGATAAGCGACTAAGATAGTGAAGTGATCGATTTGAACGAAATAACGATTTATTTGTATACAATGTGTATTGTCTAGAAAACGAGCGTAATTTATCTTTCATAGATACTTTCACACGTTTATATGCGAGAATTATTGTATGAGGGCTCAAGTTACTCGTAGAAAAAGGTTTTATTCAAAACGCAATTTTTTACGAAAAAGTCCATTCGTTCGTATAAAGTATATTTGTTCTAGGCAGCAGACAGAATGAGTAGTGTGTGTGTGTGTATTTAAATATGCATCTCGACATATCGATTACTAGAATGTGTATTTTGATCTGCTGTTACCACGCGTAATTCTAATAGTTGCTCAACAAGCAAAAGTTTTCTAAACACGTTGACTTTTATGTTAATGCATTATTTTTATGTTGATGCTTTTTCTTTTTTCTCTGAAGCAGAACAGTTTAAAAAAAAAAAAAAGTTCGCAATATTTTAATTACAGTTGCGCCAGATGCGATTCATCACCACATTAAAACTTGTAGAACGAACATGAAAAACATGCATTTTGTGGCTCCAGAATATGGAAGTAAGTACAACATAGTATCCTGTTTCTCGTCAAACGCGCGGATTATATTCAACTCTGAACATTACGTAATTTGTACGAACTGTGTTTCTTGCTTTTTTTAAGATTCCGTTACACCGGCCATTGATATTTATTCGTTCGGGATGTGCGCTCTCGAGATGGCCGCGTTGGAAATCCAGGGAAATGGTGATACGGGTACAGTCGTTACCGAAGAGAACATCCGGAAGACAATAGAATCTTTAGATGATGTTCAACAAAAAGATTTTATTCGTAAATGTCTTCAGGTGGACCCGCTTAGTAGACCGAGTGCGAGAGAGTTGCTGTTTCATCCCGTTCTTTTCGAAGTGCATTCTCTCAAGTTACTCGCAGCACACGCGTTGGTCAATTCAGCTAGTAAGTTGAACGACTTCCACATTTATACTTTGTGACGCAGTACACATAAATGAGCGTGATGCATGATGTATGATAATTTATCAATTTTTCACAGCTAACATCTCGGAAACAATCACGGATGAAGTGTTGCAAAGGCTATATGGGCCAGATACCGTAGTCGCCGAAGTAAAATATCAAGGAATGCTGCCGCAACAAATACGGTTGAGTGATATTCCCGTTACAGAAAAGTTAGAGAAATTTGTTGAAGATGTAAAGTGAGTATATCACATTTTTGTCGTTAGATTTTTTATTCTTTTAGTTTTTTATTTATATGTTTTTTTTGTGTATATATATATAACGTGAGTTTATATATATATAAACAAAAATAAAATCCGGGCCGAAAAGTTATACACGTTTGTATAACAAGAGTAATTTTATCTTGCTATAGATATGGAATATATCCATTAACCGCATTTATGGCGAAATTACCTCCACCTGCTCGACCGAGAGCGATATCGCCCGAAGTAACGGAATCGGTTAAATCTGTTACGCCTGAACCTGTGGATGTGGAGTCAAGACGAGTAGTTAATATGATGTGTAATGTTAAGCCTAGAGAAGATAGTAATGAATTACTTGTGAGTGTGGCGAATGAAATATTAAGGAAACAACTTGAAAACAATTTTTTTTTTTTTTACATTTTATGTTTTACAGATGACAATATTGTTACGAATGGATGACAAAATGAATAGACAATTGACATGTCCTGTGAGCCAAACGGATACTTCGATGCTTCTCGCGCAGGAACTAGTACATTTTGGTTTTATTAATGAGGTAAATTATTATTATTTTTTTTTTTGTATGCATGTCGCATCTTGTTTCTGTGACAACTTTCTTCAAGACGCAACGACTGTATTGCAGAACGATCGTGATAAAATAGCCAATTTAATTGAAGAGGCATTGAGGAGATATTTCAACAAGCAAATAATGACACCGGGAATAGTGTCGTTAACTAATCTTCCTACTCAAACTACTTTATTGCTGCCTGATCCGGAATTTCCATGTTTGCAACACTTCGACAATTCCGTGTGCAACGCCACAACATCCAATAGTGATAACGCAACCAATTTGCTGCCAAAAACCTCAGGTATACCTGTGTCAAGTAATAAAACGAGTAATCTCCACGACGATGCGGAACCGCCGACAATCAGCGAGAGCGGTAGTTAACCATCCAGGACATCTGACAACTCAGTTTACTGTGCCACTTTGCACGCTTTATGTATAGACTGGCTATGTATTTTTATATTTAAGTAAACAGAAAGGAAAAGTATGCGTGAGAGAGAGAGAAAGAGAGAGAGAGAGAGAAATGGAAGTTAAAATGGGAAGGTGCCGTGGCTAAGCTTCTAGACTGAAAATGCGCAAGTTAGAAAAATCTTCATTTTCGTTTAGGTTATCCAAGTAACAGCAGGTTTCTGATTTTCTGTTACTTTCGTTTCATATTGGCTTCGTTTTACGAGTTCGTTTTTTTCTTTTTTTGTTTTTTTTATGACACACAAAGGTTTATCTGTTATATCGTTTATACAGATATGCAATAAATTGACAAAGGGAATGTATGAATTTGATGTAAAAAGACCAAACTATTCTTGTGATTGTATGACTAAAAAGATAGAGGTTTGCTGAAATGTTCATATATTGCACGAAAATGTGCTACATATATACTGTTTGATACGTTTTATTAACTACCCGCTGGTAGTTTAATATAGTTAAGATAGATTTATTATGTAATATGTGTTTCTCTCACTTGAAATTACGAAAGGTGAAAATTAATTAAATTTATGGAAATTGTACATGTTGCTCTTTAAAATGATGCGTTGTAAAATTTATTTTGTGCGTACAAATTGACAAGATTTCAATTTTATCATACGTACAAAACTTATCTTTTCATTGTATAGCTATTATAATTATAATTATTAATTATAATATTAAAAGACATTTGTGTAGATTTTCTCTTTCAGTTCTTCTTTCGAGCGAATTTCAGTCTATCGCTACTCTTTTGTCAAAATACTCATTAAAAGCTACTATAAAAAAAAAAAAATCTGTCTAAAAGTGAGCGAATATAAAAACCGAGACACACGATGCTTTTCTCACGACTGATCCGTTCTTATTAACTTCGTAACATACGTTGAAGGCACAACGCATGCGTTACGCTCGGTCTATGTAAAACGCAGGTTACAGAGTCTCGAGGAACTGACCACTAGTTGATTCCTGCGACTTGTATGGACAAGAGATTATGAATTCTTGTGCAGACAACATGTGTCAATGTATTGCGCAATAATGATGAAATTTTCGATTACATGCGAACACCAGATCAACGAATCGTAATTTGGAAACCGAAGCGTCAAATTGTTACGGTGCTCGCATGCTCGATCTATATTACGAAGAACATCGTGGGTCGCAGGCTTAAAGCGTTCGCAAGAAAGAGAATAAAGCCGCTTGCTTTTTTTTATTTATCATACGTTTATTTTTTTTTTTTTAATTTTAGTTGCATAGGTGAAATCAGTACGCGATTGCGATTATGACGTAATACCTGGCTCAACAAATTAATTTGATAAATAATTAGTTAAAGCCACGGCCCTGTTCTATACTTGGGTATTATTGATGTGATTAAACCAAGACGATTAAATCTCTATAAAAATTAGCTGAAAAAATCCTTGTAAATACTTTATATTTTTAAGAAAAAAAAAAAAAAATCTGTTGACACAGAAAAACTAGTCATGTAGGTATATTCGAGTGCTAACAGACTAACACAGATCTTATTACGTCTTTTTGCATTTATAACACTTGCTTGGCCAAGAGAGAGAGATACCGCTCCAATTTCATACCTCGGTCGAATCGATTTCAGTGAAAGCATTTCTCATTAAGTAAACAACTAACCCTACCTAGAGGTAAACTATTACCTACAACAACATAAACTTCGATCTTAAGTATGTAAGTAGAATTATCAAACTAAATTGAATGTGTATAGCTTTATAATACAAATTATAAACGACGAAAAAAAAAAAAAAAAAAAAAAAAAAAACAGCAGTGGCGATACTTCTGATTCGTGGATATTATGAAAAGAGCTGTACAA
>NW_018020606.1:236025-305578 GCF_002006095.1 Pseudomyrmex gracilis
AAGTATGTAAGTAGAATTATCAAACTAAATTGAAAAAGTATAGTTTTCTAAAACAAATTATAAACGAAGAAAAAAAAAAAAAAAAAAAAAAAAAAAAAAAAACCGGCGAGACGACTGATTCGTGGATATTATGAAAAGAGCTGTACAATGTGACAGTGATAAATAAAATACTTTAACTCGGAAGTACCGTTACTTGGATCACCTTACCTTTCGAAGAAAAAAAAAAAACAATTTGCTGCGAGACACGAATCGAAACCTTTTTACGCAGTGTATATATTTTTATCATCATATATTCAGTTTATTAGAGAAATGACAGGTTTTTTTTTTCTCGATACACACACAATGGACGTAAGTACAAATGTCCACATAACGGAGCACGGAAAATTCCGATTATAGTTAAAATAAATTCTGATGGATGGAGTGCGATGCGTTAATAATTGTTCTTCACGTGTGAGCAATAATTGAGTCGATCCCATATTATGCGATCCACAATCACGCGAGTATGCACGTGCGAGAAGGTGAGAAATATGAAAAGATTAAAGTGTATATATATATATATGTTTTTTTAGTTTTAAAATTGATTTGAAAAAAGCACCTCTCACGATCATATCTTTCACATTATACAATGATAAACGCGATGTTCTAAATAAAAAAGAAACCGCTACACACATTTTTCACATAAGACAAACTGCGACTCACTCATCTATGTGGAAATATTTTGATGATGAAATATGTGTTTTGTACAAATTCAACAATCTACACCGACTCACTCGTTTGCGCGACGCCGAATTCGAAAGTAAAGTTAATGATAATCGACGTTGCGCAGCGATATTTTCTCACTATCCCCGGATATATTTCAAGCACCCTCTTGAGTGCGATTAAGCAGATAATCAAGATCGTGAGAGATGCGGTCCAGCATACCGCTGGTGGTGCTGTCGCAAGCGCCGGACACCACGATCTCCGGTGTCTTCTCCTCGCCATCGGGCTGCTTGCGTTCGCTCGTGTTGGCGATATCCGGTATTGCGCTCACCACGTGCTCCCGACTCTTCAGTTCCACGCTCGTTCGCGATGACAATTCGACGTCGCTCTTCACGGCCAACGTGACATCCGGCATAGCACCCAGACGTGACTCCACATCGGCGCTGCAGAGTACCTTGGCCGAAGATTCGGCGGATACGGTTCCTGCCGACGGCAAAAAGATTTTGCCGTCGCCACTGCGATACTTGGTGACGTCACCGCGAAAACTGCAGCAGTCACCGCCGTAGGTCGACGTCTCGTTGACACAACGAGCACCGCGACTTGCGAATGTCGGATCGACGAACACCGGCGGTTCCTGATACTTACGCGGGCTCGTGCTGTAGTTCTCGAGATCGATGTCGTCCGAATGATCGACCCGGATTTCCGGCAAGAATCTGCCGGTCGGTGGCACGGACGATTTGGAGTAGACAGACGACGACTCGGATACAAACTCGCGCATATCTATGCTTCCCGCTGCGACACCACGCACTTCCCGATACGGCTCGCCGGAGATTGACAAAGGCGCCGGTGGAGTTGCCGAATCGTTTTCAGCTTCCGCGTCAGCTTTCGAACATACTAACGGATATAACGTGAGTGTTACTCGTAAAAAAAAAAAAAAAACATTCTATCGTCAATATTCGATTGAACAATTTCTCTGTGCTTTTGATATTTAAGATACACCTAACTTTTCAATAATAGATATTAACGCGAATCGAACCTACAATACCTTTGATAGGCTCCGAAGTATTTTCCTCGTTTGCTCTGCGTTTCACCATGATTCTTCGCAAAAGTGGCCCGACAACCGCAACTTCACCGTTGACGATGTATGCGATTATTATATCAAAGCCCTGCGCGCCAACGGAAGCAAATAATTCTAATGCACGAATTATTTCTCATTTTATATATACGTGTGTATCATATTCTCTGCAGAACTTACCAGAGCGCAAGATAAGGACGCGAACAAGTAGTGGAAAATTATGGACGACGAATTTATGTAGAAAATAGAGGACATTTCCACGGCGACGATACCACATATGACAAAAACCGCACGATGTAATATTCGTACTCTGGGATAAATAGAATTAGATGTGATTTGGATAAAAAAAAAAGCTACGCGAATATCACAGAAGATTCTATACGAATTTGTATACCTCGCTTCTATAGCTTCTCTCTTCATCACGTTTGTCTCTACCAATGTGTGAACCTTCTGGAGCACTCCCATGTAAAGGAGTATGAACACCAAAAACATCATCGTTGCGCAACTGACAAATATGTAATAAACGCCGCTGCCGTGTATCAGCCACCAGGACTCGTGTCGCCATCCGATACTCTTGTGCGTTAACTCGGTCGCGAATACAGCCAGAATCGGAACACCTGACAAAAACGCGCGATTGTAAGTTGTACAAAAAAAAAAACAATCCAAATAATTCACTGATTATTACCGGTTATCACGGCGATAACTGTCGACTGGAGGTGTTGACTCGGTCGGATTTGCGTAAGTTCGGCATATACTATCAAAGCTTCAGAAATAGGTGCGGACATACCGACCAGGAGAAATGCTTCTAACCCAATCGCTACGAGCGAGTAAGATGACTGAAATAAGCAGCAAGAACTTGGTGAAAAATAGAATAAAGTTTATATGATCTGCTTCAAAAAGATTGGAAATTACAAGTTCAGAATAGATCTTTGGATGTCTTAATAAATGATAATCACCTCTGGAAGATTATTGTAGACAGCGTAGATGAAAATAGCCATCGCTCCGATTAACGCACCGCAGCACTGAAGCTTCAAAAAATTCAGCCAAGTTCTGTACTTCCACCAGAAGGTGCTTAGTATCAGAGCAGACAGCAGGCATTGAGCCAGGCAACTGCCGCATCCGAACAGTATAATAAACGTAGTTTGTTCTGTTTTTGCCAGTACTACCTGCGACATTTTAAAAAAAGTGAAGAATTTAAAGGCTCCGAAAGTTACATATATATATATACACGCTTATTTCCACACAACATCCTGGTGTAGGCTCTCATGACCATTGACATATATATTTAAAAAAAATATATATAAAATTTTTCTTTGCTTAACATAAATTCAACGGGACATGTGTGTTTCATCAAATGACATAACAGACTTTTTCATTTTGTTCTTACTTTTGCAGCGCGAGTTGTTAAAAACACAGCTATGGTACCCGCGGTAGGGCACAAACAATGCGTCATCCCGTCACCGTACACCGTGTTTGCTAAGCAACTATCGAGATCCCAAGATCCGGTGTTGCCCATCAGACCGCACGATGTGTTCCAGGAACTCGTTTGATTTTGCAAATGACGAATTTGCAAATCGACCCATATCTTAATGTGCTTATTATCGACAATCAAGGAGGGCACAGCGACAACGATTACTCGAGAATTGATGCGAAACTCCAGATCCGTACCATCGCTAAATGTGAGTAAATTTAATGTTTTTTTTTTTTTATATAATAATTTTCATCTTTTCACATCTTTTTACATCGATTTTCTAAGTCGATTAACTTACTCGAGCTCTTTGACATATGCAGTCGGTATAAAATGTGACAAATTTTTGTACACGATGACGATTCCGGGAAATGTAACATTGGATTTTACATTGCGTTGCTTCTTTTTCCATAATCTTACAACTATTTTGTCCTCATACCAATCAGGATATCTGCCATTGACGAGATGATTATTCATAAGAAAGTTGTTTTTTAATGTTACAAATAGATAAATAGACAAATTATATTGTTTTGAGAATAAATTTTGAACGATTAGAAAAAAAACGTAAAAAAAAAAAAAAGATAAATATTACGTTGAAAAAGAATATAGGAATATAATTACACATAATCAGCCGAAGGTATTTGAAGAGAATGCGTAAAACCGTCTCCACTGTGAGATTGCACACCGAGAGATTGCAGTTGTTGAATATCCACAACCATGGATGACATGGACAGATGTTTAGATTTTTGTTTCAGTTCTGTAGACCAGTGAATTAAATTGCGTTTCGTAAGCTGAAGCAGCACCGATAATTTCTGAAAATAAACATATTTAAGCTCACAAAATCCGCTCTTTTTGCTCAGCGGTTCTACATCGAATCTAAATTATTATTACCTCCTGACTCAAGATAGAGTATTTGTCGCTTAGAATGCGATTTGTTATTTGAATCAAAGCCTCTGCGGAGACAAATGCGTCTGGCGGATCGATTTTATGTTGGTACCGATCGATTTCGGCCAACATGCTTAGTATGCGATCACCCTCGCCAGGATAAAGCGGCAACGTACGTTTGTGCAAGATTTTCAAAAAGGCGAAGATCGTGTCGGAACTTGTGGTATTTTGATAACCTAGTGTTAGGCTTCGAAACTACAAATTAATTTATTACAGAATTAAAATATTATTTTAATCAGTCGCAGTAATTATTGAGAAAATATTCTTCTTACGTTATTGTAGGGTCCAATCAACGCCTTGTACAAACAAGACGAGAAATCCGGTATCTGCCATTCGGGTGTAGTGGCGTCTTTCATCGAACAGAGCCTGGACACTCGTTGGCCCACAAAATATCGCGGACACTCCAGTAATGCCTCTGATCCTGGAACAGTATCTGGCCATTGCAAGCCCCAGGATTTTCCGTTGACGCATATCGGTACTAACGTTCGATTCATGACCTCAACTCGAACGGACATCGATTTGTGCGCCACTTTGCAGGTATAGATCACCGATTTCTTGAACATAAAAAATTATTCTCTTTGATAGATCAATTTAATTTATCAATTATAATTTTCTTTGACACTACATCCATTGATTCTTAATGTTTATCTTGCTGTGATTTTTATAACCACGAGTCGAAATAAATTTGTACAGCGTTTTCCTCGATACCTGGGCATTGGTGATCTTTAAAATGCTACCCGCCGGATACAAGTCTTCCCAAACTGCTTGGCCGGGCTCCAGTTTCAGCAAAGCGCGATTCTTCGTCCAACCGAATCCGATATCGATGTTGTGCATGTTAGGGGTCATACATGTCAGTTGTATGTTGCTACCCTGCGCACAATCGTTTGTTCAAACGTGTTTTTTTTTTCTCGGAAATGTAATGTTCTCACGAGAGAGACTTACTTTTTCTATAGTGGCGCTCATCGGTATCACCTTCACGTCCGGATCGTCTCGAACTTCAATGTAAATACTTTTACACTGTTGCACACCCCAGTCCGTTACTTGACAAGTATACTGACCGGCATCGAGCAGAGTCGCCTTCGTAATTATCAACATCGACGTATATACGTCCCCGTCGTTTGGCAACTGGGCAATCCATATTTCTCTGAGAAAGAGACAAACAAGTAATCATTTTAACATTAGTTCTATTAGATCTTTCTGATTTTCGAACTTCTGAAGAAAACGAAACTTCGCAAATTTTTGAGCTGTCGATCGTTCGCGAGATTACCTGATAGCTTTACTCGTGTTCACCAGCATGCCGTCTTTGTACCAGGTAAAGTTTGTGCTGTAGCTTCCTTGTGCTATGCACGACAAGGCGACATATTCTTCCAAGTGAACTTCGTAGTCGTTCACATTAGGCTCGTTCAGAAATAGACTCTAAAACGTAACATTTTGTTTTACAATATCTCCCAATAATTAGCTCGCAATGAAACGCTCTCTCAAAAACATTAAGTAACGTTAGATAAACAAAATTTACATTGAATTTTTTTTTTTTTTTTAATTTATAAACAGAGGTGTTAAAAATTTTATTTTTTTTATCGCACTTTTATTACCAGTACCTGTAGTCTGAGCGCTGGTTTTTGCTGAAACGTAAAATGCGTAGATTCCAACGCGATTTCGCTGAGGCGCCGACGCTGCACGAGTCGATTGAGTGATTCACGTATTTTATCTCCATCGTCGGAATTTCCGAAAAAATGGAATGTTACCTCAGCTGTGGGTCTGTTGAAAGAAATACAGCCCGCGATGAAACGCGGCCGTCTAACGGTTTTTTTTTTTTTTTTTTTGCGTAAAACAAACAGATATTCAAAATCTCAAAATTATGTATTTTTATAATTGATTGTGAAATATGACTGGGAAATAATTATTCCGCATCAAAAGTGTTTGTGCAATCTTCGTTAAAAATCTGCATAACTCTTATCCCTCGAATGTGTACCTACTCACGTCACGCTCAGGATTTTTAATTCCTCCATGGAAGTGATATTAGAATTCCTTAGGTATTTCGCAAGCTACGAGAAAAATTCTAATGAATTAAGCTCGAATAAAATTATCGGCTACAAGACAGAGAGAGAGAGAGAGAGAGAGAGAGAGAGAGAGAGAGAGAGAGAGAATATAAATAGATAAAATTAGAAACAAGGAAAATGAAATCGAACTCTCTTTTGTTTGTTTGCATATAAATGTAATCTTATCGAGTATTGTACAGTTTTATATTCTTGTTCTTTGATATTCACTGTTGTTTTTTTTTCACACAATGTGTTGTACAAATATTGATTAATTATTACATAACAAAACTCGTGCTTACAATTAAAGAGTATACATATCACTGAATCATATATATTTGTCAAATTTTCATATTAAATGACCCAATGCGTACAGTACTTAATATTACTTGATCGAGTGATTTTAAGATCACTCCTTCGGGTTACAAATCTCCTCGCCTTAATCATAATAAATCTTTTCATTTTAAAAAATTTTTTTACAAATCTCATCAGCTGCGTTCACTTTCTGCACTCGGTAGCTCTCCAAACATTTACAGCGCTGACAAAGAAAAGTAGAAAACAACAAATTTGGAGAAAAGTACAAAAAGTGCCATCGACAGCTAATACAGATAGATCTTGCGGCAAGACAACTCGCAGTTTGCACAAATGTCTCTTCTCAGCACGTTTACTGAGACACTTCAGGCACGTAGTGTGCCGGGACGAAGTCTCTTCGGCCTCTCGTTCATTGCGAAGACTTTCCTGAGATCATTCATAAGCAATCTTCTTCGAGTCTTCGATGAAGAAAACAGGCGCGCTAGACCCATTCTTTAGTTTTATTTCTCATAAACGGCGCTCCGAGCTTCAATCCGGCAACTCGAGTAAAAGTGGATCGTCCTTGGCTATCAGAACGCACGACATGTCCGTACTTCCGGGGCACAGGCAGTCCCGTATCTTCTTCTCGGACACGCTCAGCACTTTGATGCCGATCTCCCGGCAATACGCTTTCAACAGCGTCATCTGTAGGTGACTGGCCGCGTCCATCGGCATGTCGAAGGGCACGAGACAGATGCTGCCCTGACAGTCGCATCCTCGCGAGGCCAACGCGCGCAGAGTCGGCAGCATGCCGCAGCTGATTGTACCACCCCGGCGCTTGTCCTCGCACCACGATGTTTTTGCGCTGGAAGACATTCTCGGATTAATCATTTGCGCATCGTTGCATCGTTATATAAGCATGAGACATGACGCGACAATAAAGCAATGCTTGGGATTACCCGCCGCTGAAGTTTTTCACGAAGCGCGATGATAAGGCAATTACTCGGACCCAACGTTCTCGGCGGCTATGTTCCCCCGCAACTTGGATTCGCGCGCCAGATAACAAGTTACCACAGTGTCAAGGAAACTTTCGCGCAAGAGGTTTAGATTGTGATCTGATAATCAATTTTTGCGATATCGAAGATACGAAAAAAAAAAAAAAAAGTGCCGAGTAATATGTCGCGAGATAAAATTCTAGATTGCACAAGATGTAACAATCCCTCTGTCGTTCGCAAAGACAAGATAAATCGAATCAATCCGTACAATTCTCTCTCGTGTCGTGACCAAGCATTTCTTTATCATCACTAAAATAAAAAAAAAAAAAAAAATCAGGCGCGAAACTTTTTCACGAGTTGTTGCGCGACCGCCAACATGTGATTTATTTCGGGAAGCTAGCTACCTGTCAGCCATCGTGATTTGCGTGTGATAGACTCGTGTTTCCTGGCAGCAGGTCATATCGGTCAGTAGATCCGCTTGATCGGGCGTTTCTTCACTCGTCAAACCTCTCTTGCACACTTCACTGAATGTGGGAATTTTCACGGTTTCGTTCGACTTGCTTGTCGGACGAATTTTCAGCGTTGTCCTGGGACTTTAAAAAAGCTCCGAAGCTCTCTCCTCCACACTAGAGTCACAATCCGCTTTCTCTTCGTTCTTTCACTCGCGACTCAGCTTTCTGACGCAAACTCGTGCAACGCGTTTTCTTGAGGAAAGTTCTCTCTCGATTGATGTCCCACCTCACCGCGAGCCACCGATTACTGTGTGATGACCTCCGGGCGCTCCGTCCGCGGCTTTTATAGGCGACGGTTCCCCCGCCAGTTGCGTCGCGACGTTCGTTCGTCCCCACCGGTTTCATCACATCGGGAATACACACACTTCGGGATAAACCGCGTCACAGCGTAGCTGTCGCGGTATGTATGTATACTTATGTACGTACGTACGTAACGACGTACTTTTTATCAGTACATACACGTTCAATGGAAATTTTTTTTTACTGGGAAATCCGAGGAAAAACGTTCGCGCGATCGTTAACCCAATTCGATCCTTCCGTATTAAATTTCCTAGAGAGAGAGAGGGGGGGAGGGAGAGAATAGGAGAAGAAATTTCGGATGCTGGAATACCGGTTCCGAGAACGCGAACGTTGCAACCGGGAGAAAAAGAGATGAATAATGAATAATAAAACGGAGTAAAGTCCATTGATGTTGTTGTCCAACACATGACACATGATACACACGCAGAGACATGATAATGAAACGTACTCTTCAAACTGAATTTTTTAGTGTTTAATTGCGAATCATTTTTTTTTTTTTTCAGGAGACAAACACGTGCGAGCACACTTAACAACACAGTCAGATGCGAGTTATTTCATTCAATGAGAAATTCCAGAAGATAAGGAACAGATGTCGTGAGAGAAGGGAAGAACATTTAAAACAAACCCAAGGGAATTTCTCATATTGTTATCCGCTCGAACGCAATAACGTCGTCCCACTTGCACACTGATCGATAAACGAATACACAAGTTCATGCGACTTTGTTCTTTGCACACGTACGTTCGCACGTGTAACTTTCGACCGATTCGTTGAAACGTTGTAAGTTCAAGGTAAGCTTATGAAGAACAATTGTTGCGCAATTGTCTCTATTTCTATTTTTATGCGAAAAGAAATTACGTTGTCTGCATGTGAGGCTTTATATAAAACCAAAAGTAATATAAGAAGCTGTGTTGCTGGAAAATACAAAAAAAAAAGCTGACAAACAACTTTGTTTTTTTACAGACTTAAAATTCTGCGACTACATCTGCAGTGGAAAACACAGGCGCGTGAATTCCGCTAATCCAGCGAGCGTGATAAATATTTTATTAATACCGCGATTTGTTCTAAAGAGAACATGAATAAAAAAGCGATCATCATCCCGCATTATTGAAGTTTACAGTGGGAGGAAAATTTCAACGGAATCTACCGAGAATCAAGAGACGCGTCAGGAAACATAATTACTTAGCGGCAGCGCAAACAAAATTTTCATCGGCGACGACCGAGAAGTGACGGTCAGGTCAGGGTTGATGTACAGGGGCGCGTTATATATCAATACGTTATATATCAATGTCACGCGGATTATCTAACACAATTTCATTTGTTACATTCAACTCATTTCGATTCGTAACACACGCACGTCATTCTTAAATGTAAAATCGCCATTCATGATGTATAGTTACGCACACTAGCCTTTTAAGCTAGTTCGTTCGGCGAGAGCTGATGGAAAACAAGTCGAAAGATCAAAGTTCAAAGACCGAGTAAAGAAAATCTCGATCTCACATTGCAAATTGTTTTATTTACATTTGAAAGAAAAAATTTGAACCGGGCTTGCAAAAATTCTTTACGGCCCGTTGCATCATCGCGCGCACGTATCTGATGTCAACGATCCATCGTCTCGCCATTTTCCCCCAATCAGGAATAGCCACGTCGATCGATCGGCAATACTATTATTTCGGTCAGTGAACTGTTTTATTTTGGACAAACGGCCATCTTACGTGTGTCACACTTTCTCGATCGATCGCACGCACACGTATATGTAGTAAAATTTCATATATTATATATATATGCCCTACGAAGATGATGCAAGTCATGGATACTTTGTTCTGACGTGTTTCATCAGACGTGCAATTTCCGCGATAACGGACTTAACAGTCCCACCTGTTGGGAAGAGACATCACGCGCCGAACACAGGACACCTCCTGATAAATGTAAGCGTGCCACATGGCATTGTTAATTTTATGATACACAATCTCGTTTTTGCGTTAAAAACGTTTATATATAGCATATGTAAAATCTGATTAAAAACAGATATATATATATATATATTCCTGTATTGTAATCGCATCGTTTACACAAGGTTTGAATATGTTACACGGTGAGATGTGATTGATGCAAATAGACGGTGGAAAACACACGCCGAATCAAACACACATTACGCGTAGCTTTAATAACAATGACAAATTTCAAAAGGACAATTACATAAGTTTCATATATACAACTTCTATTTCGATCGCGTATAAAAAACCACAGAAACGGAAAGCTTTCGTAACGTTCGTTACGTGAATCATCCGCTTTAAGATAATTAATATAACTGGACAAAATCTTTTAATATTGTCTCGAAAGAGAATACGTCCGCGTAACAGACACGTTTGTTTCAACATGACATAAGGATTACATCGAGAATTACATTAGCAAAACAAGCATTTTCGCAATTAAATCAAAAATAATAAGCATCAAGGAGATGATTAAGTTTTTAAAAAAAGAATTAAAAAAAAAAAAAAATGTATAAAAATTCAGATAACAAGTGTTCCAAGAAGAAATATTCTAAACAAATTTATGTATTATAAAACGTATCTTGTAAGTCAAAACAAATTCTTGAAAATTCATTTATTTATAACTTTTACGCGCCGCTTGTTGGGAAAAAGATGGAACGAAACTTTAACCGGTCAAGAACCTTTTATCCAGGTTCTTTCCCTTCGTATCTGTCAACAGCATAAAAAAATTTACCACGTATCCAAGGTTAACGGGAAAATCCCAAGGTGTCTGGGGAACGTAGACGGTGACTCTCCAGGTTTTTTCACATTAAAATCGATCGTTCATAAGAGTCGTACAATCACAATATATATACGTATAAACGATCGATTACTCGAACACTTTATTCTCCGAAGCAGTAATTACCGAACGGCATTAATTAAAAAGTACCAAAATTTGTATCGATTGTTGTCAGTGAAAAAATGAATGATAAAATGTTGCAAAGATAAACGACCGGGGAAATACGTGCTAAAAATACGCGTTTAATAAAAAAAAATAAAAACAAAAATAAATGTATCTCATTCAAAAGCGTTCGGAAAAATATTTTTCACGCAACACGTATCTCATGATTATTTCAAGACGAAATATGCAACTAGAACTATTTTTGTATTTATAGACACAGGTTTTCCTCGTAATTTTCTCGTGACTTGCGAAACATTGTGTACACGTAAATGTAAATTTCCTTGGGGGAATAACTGCTACGTAAATGCAACCTGCACATAGATATAACGTATTAGAATAAAAACAAAACAAAATAAGAAAAATTAATTTCCGATTAAAAACACGTTGTGTAACATGTGCATGATATGTTTAAAAATTAATTTATTATTTCACTTATTATTTATTAATTTTTTATTTTATTGCTTATACATGCATAAAAGAAATATATGTATAGTAGCAATATAATAAAAAATGTACGTACATATGTACATGTTAACCTTGATCAAATTATCAAACTCGACAAAAATTGACATTAAAACAAAATATTAGTTCGTACTCTTGTGACTCTCGATTTAATCAATGAATAATCTTATCGTTACGAGACAAAAAGTTATCATTCATCATACATATGACCGTATAATCGCGTTACTAAGAAAATCGCTTATCGCGGTGTCTCAGAGAGAGAAAGAGAACAGAAATCATCAACGCGTTATTATATCTGCTTCTTTAATTAATGTTTATAAAACAACATCTGATTCCTGGATAAATTGTATTTTTAGATTTTTCCACGTATATATTATTATACAAGCTAAAATTAGCACCTTTTTTCAGATATCAAGGACGATGATCATCAGAAGAGTTGTGTGTTTGAAGAAATGTTTTATCGAACGAAAATTTTCAAGAAGCGCGAAGATCACATGGGACGCTTTCTTACGCAACAACAACGGCGGAACGTCGCTCAAGAAATTCGTCGTAGAACATTATGACATAGCTAAGGCAATTCTAGAAAATACCGAGATCACTCGGAATCATTTGACTCCGGAAGTGAAGCTGTTTTTACTGACAGAGAACTGTCCTTTGTACTACGAGTCTTTCCATGAGAATGGAAAATTCGATTCTTTCACCAGAAACATGTTCCAAGACTCGTTCTGGTCTGTATATTGGCCAGGAGGACAAGCACTGACGAGATTTATTTTTGACGAAAAGAACGAAATTTTAAAGAACAAAAATACAAGACTCGAAGCGAAGCGAGACGAGTTAAGGATCTTGGATTTAGGCGCGGGATGCGGTGCTACGGCGATAGCTGCGAAATTAACGATCGGATCCTGCAAGATTGTCGCGAACGATATCAACAAAGGTCAGTATGTCAAGCACGATCATTAATGTTAGCAAGAACGCTCGCGGCAATGTGTGTGACAAACAACCATTAAAAAATTCTTACAAATGAAGATCGCATTATGTACAAAAATTAAAAAAAAAAAAAGGTAATATTAAAATAAGATCTATCCGGAATTACATACAGTTATAATGAGACTTTAAAGAGCGAAGTCAAAAGCCCTGAAGAAACAATATTACTAATGTATCAAAATAGACGCCTGTGTATATTTCAGATATACAAATTTACATTAATTTCACGAGATATCTCGACAAAAACTAAGTGTATATATATATATCAGGAAACCGGAGTTTTTATATAAGTATTCCACATGTGGTATTGCTCGACCGTAATAGCAACTGTCCTTGTGGATAACACGACCGATACGGTTGCCCGGATATAAGAAGGGGGAAGCCTGTAAGAGGACTAATAAGATAAATCTAATAATGGGAAAAAGTGATGATCGAAAGATAATCAATAATGTCGCAATAATGATAAGTCTTTAACCGTCATTACGATAAGTATGATATCGCAATATTTTTTGCAATGTCACTAACAAATCATAGAGCAAACAGTTATTGCTCTTAACAATTTTTCAATAAATGTTAAAGATATAAGTGCATTCTCGCTTTAAAAAATAATACCATATGAGCAATTTGTCATATGAAATACACTAAGAGAGGACGATTGCAACAGATCGTACATCTATCAGAACAAACATATCGGTATCGCCGATAACGCGCGTGTGCAGAGTGTATTGCGTTTATTAACCGCTTCTGCGAAATGATGAAGCCTACTGTGTCGAAAGAGAAAGCGCACAAAATTCGTCGAGCCGTCGAGAAGAAAGATATGCGTGTGTGCATTCGGGGAAGTGGACTTGGACCGTCCCGATTTTGCGATTTCGGCGAAAGAGCAAAATTGCAACAATGTTTTAATATATTCGGTGGAAATTAACATGAAACTAGAGAAAATTGACATGAAATTAATTGTGAGAGTAGTAGCAAATTTATATATAAGTTACAGATTTTTGGTGTATCTCGTTTGTTATTTTTTGCTATATGTTATGCTTTTTAGGATTTACTCGGACTTGAAACTTAGCGATTTTTGCTGACGTAATTAATGGGATTTTCTGGATAGCAAAGATTCGAAAATATTCTCGCAAAAAAGATAAACAATAAAAGATGACGATATCTTTTTTTGTCGCAATATCAATATCTTGTCATCTTTATCACGAAAATCTGCTATAGACTCTTCTTGTAAGAGCACAAAGATCGGAAATTTCATCACAATAGACAACCTGAGTCCAGAGTTCGTATACTTGTTTACATTACTAGCTAAAGAAGAGATGTAGAAAGAAAAAATAGAAGATACTCGAAAGGCGAAGACACCATAAGTATTGACGTCACTCCGAGTGTGCGTATGTGTACGCTTATGTCGATGAACAGATGTGCATATACAGCAGCAACACCGCGATAATAGATGCGAATCCACGCGGTCAAGACCGGATTCCATAGGATATGATTCAGACAAGAACGCGTCTCGGATGCGCCAACATGTTCACGCTTCGCGTGCACGGCGTGCCTGCGATTGTCAGGAATCAAAACAACACTGATACCGATTGTCGCATCTTGTCGTTCTGCGCACTATACGCGGAATTGGGAGAGTGTTTCATGAAACTGTATCTACTCAATTAGACCTCAGACAGATCGAATAACTTTCCTGCTGACGTTCTCGGTCTTCCGATTGGGTCGCCTTTGTCAGTTATAGCAAGGAGATCGTTGACACGTCAATATTCCCGACTGTGCAACTATTCTGCGTCACAGAGCGAATATTTTTCAACAACATAATGCGACTCGCGTTAATATCCGCGAATCATATTCAGGAATTTTCCGATTGTTATTCCGTCAATAATCAAATGCTTGTTAAAATCTTTTTCCGAAGAATTTAAGTTAAAAGTTTAGAACATTTTTTTCTGCGAATCAACAAATTGAAAAGTTAACGTGACAATCCATTAGATTCTTGTCATCATTAAGAAACGTATCATGTTTCGTTCCAAGGGCCAAACAGGACCCAACATTGGAATGTAGGACACTGCGTAAGACGCGGGGATTCCCGCATCTTACGCAGACATCAGATGAAAGGGTCGCTCGTGCGTCAGTGAAAGGCTGTCGATTCTTAGTACTGCATCCACGTAACATGCCGATCGATAAACTGTACTTTCTCAACAAAATAAAAAAGCATTGAATAATATTATTTCCTTATGAAGAAGTTGTTCTTTCTTCAGTAAAATTGTTGCAAAACGTTATTGCAATACGTTATTGAAAACAACACAATTTCAGAGTTTGATAAATCACTATGTGATCTTATTATGATATCATGAACTACAAATGTTTGGAAACACAGTTTGAAGAAGGAGAAATACGATACGTATCGTTGCGACTAAAAGTTTTTGCTAAAAACGCGAATAAAATTTCTAAGAAAGTTTTTTCACGTCTTTTTGTACGAAGAAATTTCATGTATGTATTTTCATATGAAGGACAATAATTCCAGAGTGAAAATGTCGTGTGTGAGAAGAAAATGGGGCTTTCCAATATCATTATTTATTCAACGAACTTCATAATTCACAGAATGCGATTTTTGTATACAACGTTTTATAAGCTGGCACGCTTTTGGCACTTGAATCGATATGAGTCAAGGACGTTTTAGGAACATATATTTAAACACGAGATCGCGCGCGATTCCCGTTCCAATGTTCGCGAACGACGAAAGTCAATTATCGCTAGCAACACAAACTCAATGACATAATACAATATATCGAATATTGAGATCAATGTGCAAAAATCTCAATATCTCTTTCATTTATCTCTACATATTTGCAACGTAAAGAACGCTAATTGTGCTTTAGAAGTTTTTTCTACAAAAAATGAAAAAATTAGTAATAATTTTTAAGTATGTTTAACAAGAATATATAAAATGTAACGAGACAAATCGACTGCAATGATTTTTTAAAAACCGATCTGTATCTCAACTTGATCAAACAATAAAACAAAAAACTGATGCCAATAAAATATGGAAATATTCGCGAGCGAATATTCACGAGCTTATCTATTATTAGAACACGTATGAGAACACGTGATTTAGAGAGGACTATATCTAATGTCTGTACACAACGCGGTCAAGTACCTCTCAAAATCTATTTCGCAATTCTATCGCTAAGTGGACATTATATAACTACAAATAGCATTTTATGGTTTACATGTATATTTTAATACCCGATAACTTATTGATATGATTTTTTGTTTCAGTTGCTTGTGTGGCCATTGCGATGAACGCAATGTTAAATAATGTGGACATCGAAGTATCTTGGGCAAATCTGCTGACAGGCTCACCTGAACAACCGTACGATCTAATTTTCGTCGGTGATTTGCTGTATGACGAGGAAATGGCAAATAATCTAATTACATGGCTGGAAAAGGCACACACGCGAGGTGCACGAATTTATTTGGGAGATCCGGGAAGGCATGGGTTGACTGAAAATTTCAAGAAGAGAATGAGATTGCTCAAACGATATTTTTTGCCCGAGAACGTCAGGAAAGAGAATTACGGTTATGACACAGCTACCGTGTGGGAATTTCAACAAATTTGAATGAAACTGACGACATTTATAACGTTCAATTATGAACTAAATATAATTTTTTACCAAGTCATAGATTTTATACTCTACTAGATTATTTTTTGTTATGGAATTAATATATGTTCGCATACAGATTGCGATAGTTGATCAACTGATTGCTCTTTAAAGATTTATGTGCTTAGATTGTTAAGCAATTGTGTTTGTGTGTTCAAATGTGCGTTCTTTAACATATTGACGCACAAACCTGCTTGCGACACATAGTTTCACAATTTTGCACTCGTACAACGGTTGTACATCACGTGTTAGTGTATATACAAATAGTCACGTGCAAGCGCGTATTTTTATGTGTAAAAACTGCCTCAAAAGCAGCAGCAGAGAATTCATATTGTATGGTATACAAGCGATTCATTATATAATATAAAGTTAAGTAGTAATTTTCGCATAAACACTCGTTCAATGTATTCGCGATAAATAATCTTATCGCAAATATTTATCACACAAGATGATCGTTGCATCGGTCAAGTACGATGCGACGATTGTTGAATATAAACGATGTTTTATTTTCTTATCAAACAATTGCGCAAGCCACGCAATTTTTGGCTTTTCCACTCACCTGTTTACTGACGAACGATTCCAAACTTCCGTGTTGAGATACTAAACCATTACGAAGAGACGTAACGTTGGACAACTTGATTCTACATTCGTATCTCGAACGATCTGTAAATACAATGTCCATGTGTCGCATACAGAACGTTCGCTACTCTCTTTACCAAATGTTTCAAACAAAAATGTTTGAGAAAATCTACGTGTAAACTAATAAAAAAAACTATATGTAACAAAATTGTAAAACTTACTGTTGTATATCTTTGTACCGTCTTTACAAATGCACGGTTGTTGTTGCTCATCAAAAGGACATTGCAATATGCAATGTTCTGAAGCGCATTCTACAACAAAAAAGAGCATATTTTAATTTTAAAATTCATGTGGAATAAACTTTCGCAATTATTCAGCGAAAGTTTTTGAGACACATAATATCTTAGTTCGCAATTCACATGGCGTAATTAAGAGAAATATGTAGCAACTCAGTAATCTTTCTACCAAAATAGAATATATAAAAATATCTTATCAAGATAAAGCATTACCTGTGTCCAGCATATCCAAAAGACGAGTTTCGCACTTGGGCCCAACATATCCGTTCAGACAATCGCAATGCATCGCTTCTGCTCCTATTTGTCTAAGATAAATGAGGTAGTTTGCATGAGTTTAATCACAAAATAATAAAATAAATAAACAATTGATAGTGTTAGTTTTTTTCTTCTTATTGGCTCTTGCACAATCTCAATACAGAAAAAAACAATCTAACGATTTCACGGAATTTATAAACAAGAATCAAAAAGACCTTCACACGACAAAATTTTAGACATAATCTTAAATATTCTTTAATACTAGTCACTCGACTCGATTTTTGAAAATTTCAATTTTTTTATATAAAAAGAAAAATCTGATCAATAAGAGCAAACGTAGGTATATTAAAAAACTTTTTATGATGACTTTATAATAAAAAAATAAAACTCGGTTTTTCATTTAGAACTCAAGTATGTAAACTAAAATATATTTATCCTACTATGCGTTTTATAAATGGTTCAAAAAATATATTATATATTAATATTGTTAATACATTTAAACACCATTTATGCACCTGCAAGTAGCTCCATTTTGACAAACTAGATCGTGTTCCTCGTTAAAGCATAATGGGCCTTCGTTGCAACTAGCACCATTAAAGCCGTTAAAACAATCACACGAGAAAGATCTGCGAACAATAAGATGTAACAACAATTATTTGCACTTTTAGCATATTCTTTACTTTAAACATATTTTGTGTATAACTACATTACAAGTACCGCTTTTTTAAGAACTTACACTATCAATAAAACAGAACACACAGTTGGTTTTTTTTCACTGAACTAGTGCAACTAGTTCAGAGTTTATTTTTTTCACTCTAAATGGAAGGAAAAAAGATAAACTCTGAACTAATGTGACCAGTTCAGCAAAAAAGAATAAACCAAGTTTCTCTACAGAAACTTTATTAAACGTCCATTAAGAACTATGTACAATCGAACTCCTCAGTTACTATTGTATTCCAATAATGTTCGCCAATATTGGGCTGTTTGTAAAATTTTCTTACTTAGGCAGTTATAGTTTCCGAAACAAAAGAAATTCTAAAAAAGCGTCTTTTGCAAATTTGATAAAGAAACTTGTTTGCGCATGAGTGAACTTGAAGGGCACAGATTACCATAGGGTGCTTCAAGCAAGATACTGTGTAAGTGTGAGTAAGACACACTGATATGCTCTTTCTCACACTAATGGACACTGTGTTACACTGTATTTTCCTAAGGACCATCCATAGTAATATAAACATAAAAATATATAAACATAAAAATTAGCCAATCATAAGGTAAAACTTTTAAATAAAAACTTTTCGAATCATAAGGCTACCACTTTCAACTATAAAATAATTAGTCAATTTATATGGTATCTTACATTAAGACTACAATGATTAGTGTGTAAAGACCTTAAGAAAACTGGTTTACAAGTGTCGCCTCTACAAAAAAGAGAAAAAAAAACACACTCTAACTTCTTCGTTCACACGCGCGCTAACGTTCGTTTGCGCGCTAATTCAGCTCGGAATTGAAGCACGTGGCAAGAGAATACATTTTATCTTAAGTAAGTAGGTTTTTAATATTACACATCATTACTTTCTTTTCAAATTAAATTAATATGATTTAGTGTTTTGAATATTTAATAAAATATATTTATATAAAACAATTATTAAAAGCTTAGCTCAAGTTTTATTTTACGTAAGGTTTTAATATTAAAATATTATTCTGTTCACACAAAAATATATAATTTTAGAACTTTTAAATGCTCTCTCAAATAAACAAAATTCTATACAAATAACACAGAAATTATATTTTTGCAATGGATCATATATTTTACAAATTCGATCAATATTATGCACACGCATGCAATATTATTATAGGTATAAATAAATAGAAGTCATGTATTTTATGTTCATAATCATGTGTTATTTGTATAAATATTTCAAATAAACATTAAAACATATTAAAAATTGATGATCATCCATTCGGGAAATTCCTGAGGTTAGGAAAATTACCGTGTTAACTGCTTTAACTTAAAAATATATTGTGCAATTCCAAAAATGTTAATTTTAGTACATACGAAGAAATTGTCTTATATTGAATATTGTCAAATCTGAAAGTTAGTTTTTACACCAAAAAAATACAAATTTTGCAGAGCATTTGCAGAACAAAAAGAAACTCGAAAATTTTTCGCTCTTAGACAGTGATTCTCATTCAACATATACTTTTATTTACGCTATCTGTTATAATGTTTCTTGATTAAAAACTCACGTGTAATCTGCTGTAACAACGCAATTTCCAGCAAACGAACAATCACGTACTGTGCAGGATTCAGGATTTGGCCGTTCTTCTGTTATTTCATAAGTTATGTTAAATCCGTACACATCCAGTAAATCATTCAGTACTCTCACATGACTCCCTTCTAGTCGATCCAGTTCGAATTCAATTACCAAAAACGGTCGAAAAGTTCGGATTAATTGGTGTTCAAAGACGTTGCCTTCAGTTACTTCTTTAATCAAGGCAGCTCCAAAATTCATAGTGTCTGATTCGTAATAAGCATATTCCGTAAAACGCAATCCTTTGTACACATAGAGTTGTGTCAAATAAACGACGATAGAACTATTGGTAGAAGGAATATCTGATGCATCGATCACCCAGCAACACTTGATAGGAACAGGAAATAATCCAGGGAAATTTGTTGTGTAGATAAGCCCTCTTGAGCTAGTCAAGTGACCTCCGCAGGAGAAGTCTGCCGTAACACTTTCTACTTTTCCACAGAAGAACGGAAAAAGAAGAACTAAGACCACAGGTATGTTCATCTTTGGCGAATCTATCAGAAAATAATAAGAAAAAAATAATGCATGATGATAAGAGATAGTTTTTATGTTATACTCTGACAAATTCAACATTTAACTGTAATCTGTGCATTAGGTTTTTATAATTAAAGTTACTAATGGAGAAACAGTAACAAAATCAAAAATATAAACAAATCTTTGTTGTTTTTTAAAACATATGTATAAATTTCAATTATTTCACGATGTTGAAATATTGTGCAGCTTGAAAGATGTGCAATTTGTGCAATGTGATTTTTTTTTTAAGTAAAACTGCACCATTTTGCATATATTTTATATTTTTTTATATTTTACAAATAAATTCATTTTTTATTCGTGTTTTTTATTAGTGTGTAACTTTGCAGTTTTATTTAAAAGCTTTATATATAACATTCTGATATACAATACATTGAGAATAATAATTGATATATAACATACACGGTTTTATAACTGAGCCACCAAATATTTCGATTATTTGAACTTAAATTGAAAAATGCAAACAGAAATACCTGCTCTTTTCACTTTTTTTGGCGCGGTATTCCCAAAAACTGAACAACCCAGTCGTTTCAATTTGTTTCCCATCGACTATCATCGACTATTCTTCAAGCAAAAGGACGACATTCAGATGTTTTACGTAGACAACTGCGAATCTCCAATTATTGGTTCCACTTACTTGTAAACACTTCCTTACACCTTTTCTCGACTACTTGGATCGTCTCCATCGCACATTTTTGAGAGATTTATTCACATAAGACGTGAATAAAGCGGGAAGATGATCATACACAGCTTTCGCAGGATTCGCGAAAACGACGACAGACTTACACGAACATAGCCGCAAACAAGCGACAATCAGCTAAATGAGCGATCGAAAGCCCGCGATGTATCGATACAACCTTGCGAGCGGGGTTGTGTGCACTGATAACTGTATTCTCGCGATAGTTACACCGCGGATACACAAGCGCCCTGCCGGGATGCTGGGCGCCGCCTTGTGTGCACCGGCCTCCCTCTTATCCTCTCCGCGACTTTCCACCTTCCACCATCAGACTGCGCAAACCCCTGCTCTTGGTTCACCCTCACACGCAATCTACATTTGAATACTTAACGTGATATAATACACGCGTTACAAAATGCGGACGTGTGGATGTTCTATCGTCGAGATGCGAAAAGAATGAGGAAAAAATCAATTCAGATATAATTGAATATGCTCTTCAAGAACTTAAATAATTTTATTTCCACAATCATCCATTCTGATATTCTTTCTTTTTTTGTAAGTTTTGAACCTTGAAAGTATTTCTCGAATTTTCCCTTATCGCGTTGACATTGAAGCAAAAATCGAAAAGCGAAGTTATTTAGGATCTCGAAATCTCAACTCCGAGAAAATTACACAAATAGCTACTTTGAACAAAAACCAGTTCGAAAAAAACTTCAGTATTGAATCTAGAGACATTACATTTCATTTATTTATGATTAAAAAAAAAAATAAACAATTATAAAAAGGAAAGTTCATTGAGAACAAAGTTGATAGCGCGATAACTCGATGAAAGGTCACACACGTTAATAAAGTTTATCACTTTCTGCAAGCGATGTTGTTGCTAAGAGATGTAAGCAGCAATTAAATGACTCCATAAGTACACAGTACCGGAGATATAAAGTCGGGATAGGAATTTTGTTTTGAAAACTCATTGGAATTCGTATTTGAATTATATAAACTTGCAAAATATTATACACGCAAGAAACACAATCGTCATGAAATGCGTAATAAAAAGTATTATGTATTTATTTAAATAAGAGAATAACATCTTTTTTTTTTGTTTATAATTTTCGGTTATAATTCATGTACACTTTTATTGAGAAAGGCAACGGTAACTGTTGTATCTTTTTCCTCATATGAAGAGCGAACGCGTCGCTATCTACATAATGCCCGAAAGTAAACTTCTTGCGGGAATTCGAATCTTTCGGCGAGGAGCGAAGAGAGCTGTACGTGCTTTTGTATGAATCGTAAACCGCAAGATCGGGCAAATCAACATCCATCGGCTCGCCCGTGTCCGTCGTATCAGTGATATCCGAATCCGAGTGATTGGTATTCGAACTAGTGGAACTCCCTTCCTCGCTGAGGTTCACATCGTCGACTATGCCACTGTCTGTTTTTTTGCGTTTCGCAATTTTCTCACGTTGCATAAAAACGCTTTCCTGTTCACCGTCGCTCTCGTTGTCACTCGTATCGGGATACACAAATCTCCGTTCCTCGTTATTGTTCTCATTTACATCGGCAGTCGCTGAAGAGCTGTGACCCATATCGGTGTCGTCCGTATCCGCATTCGAACGAAGAGGAATTCTACGAAAGAATTTTCTTTTCTGTTCGCGTTCGTGGAAGCTCGTGTTTGTCGCAGTATCTTGAGGTGTATCTTCGTTTATGTCGTTCTGCCGATCATCCTCGTCAGAAACGCGTTGGTTCTCCTCGCTCGATGCGTGTTCGCCTCTTTCGTTCGGAACTCGCTGATTCTCTTCATTCGAATTCTGATTCTCCTCGCTCGAAACTCGCTCATTCTGCTCATTTGAGATCCGCTGATTTTCCTCGCCGTCGTTCTGATTCGGTTGTATGACAGCTCGCACCAATTGCAGTGTCGTTGTGATTGCGTCTACAGGATGGGAATTCACGTTCAACAAAAGACGCGCTCGACCGGCAATGTCTTGCTCGTCGTCGGTTAGAGCTTCGTCGGATTCCTCAAAAATAGGTATAACGAAACGACTGAGGGTACGCTGCTGCGCGGACTGTCTCTGATGTATTGGCAATATACGTTTTTTCACCTCGAGATTCGAGTGTTCAAACCAAATATTTTGACGTAAACGGTGTCGGATTTTACTGCGACATAGCTCTTGCAGTGACAGAGGATTACATTCCGCTGTAAGAATTTCAAAAATATCGTAAAAGAGATATTGTATAAAGCATTTATTTGAAATAAAATACGAGCTTCTACGTACGTAGATGAAGCAAGTTTTGTTCTGAGGGTGGAGGCACGACTAGAGTCGAAAAAGACACTGGAAGCAGTGAATGCTGCGACCAACCATGTTCCGTTCTCTTCAAACATAACAACTGATCCTTGTAAGGCATTACCAATATACCACCCACACGCACAAATTGCTTGATAAAAGTCTCGTGACTTTCGGGACAAGCCGCTCCGCAATAAACTCTGTCGTATTGTCTACCAGGTATGATACTCAGGCAATTTCCTATTGATTGTGTTATTATGATGTGACAATTCGGAAGGAATCAATCAATCTATCTCCGTAAAATTCAAGAAAACTGTCTTACCTTGTATAAACATTGGTTCGCAAAAATCAAACTCATCCAAGGCCAATGATTTTTGCTTGAACTCTTCCAGTCTTTCATATGCATATCTTAGACAATCTTCGTGTAATTCAATTCCATGATTTGTCCCGTGTTGTTCTAAAAAAGTATCAAAAATATTACGTTTATTCAAAAGAGATTCGGTAAAACATTAGATTTCTTACGTAACAATAGTCCTGCCATTGTACTGAGATAGCCTGTTCCCGATCCAAGATTGAGAAAACTCATGCCTGGTTCTAAACAGAGTCCCTCCAATACTTCACTATATATACAGGGAGCAGATAAATGTATGTTTCCATGTTTCCAAGCCAAATCCTTGTAAGCACTTTCTCGATAAGTGGACAAAACATAGTCGGCTCTGTCCACAGCTCTAAATACTTGCTCCACTTCCTTTGTTTTGATGTATCCCGAATCTATTAAATTGTCTACTAATTCGTCATTGTCATGTCCACTACTCACAGCTCCTCCCATATTTATATCAAAATATTAAATGATCTGTAACACATAAAATGTATACACATAGTAATAATTAAAAACTAATTGAAATAAATTAAAAATAATTAAAAAATATTACTAAAACAAAGGATTATCACATACTTTAGAAATTAATATAACAGATCTGTTTTCTTATTAAAGACTACTTAAATATTAAGAATTACATAAACTTGTATTATGCATCAAGTAAACCAAGACTTTGTAAAAATATTTGATTCTTGAAAACATGCAGTAATAAGCAAACTATATGCTTACATATTTGCATATCACCTATCATTTTTTTTTTTTTTTACAAGATAACATTCATAAAAAGAAATGATTCAAGAACAATGAACTGACTAAAAAAAAAAGGTTTCTGCAAATTTTATTTTAAAACGATTACTCAAACGTTTTTGATGTAACAGCAATTATTATTTGTAAGCGCGTTATTTGTAAGAATATAAATTTTTCACAAAAATATTAAAAGACAATATAATAACTTCCACATTTTCCCAGTTTGAATAACTTGGCCGGTCAAAGTATAAAGTATTAATTGTGAATAATATGAAAGCACGCGTCTGTATAATATGTGTGTGTGTGTCTGTAAATCAAATGAAAAAACAACATAGCAATATTGCCATCCGACATGGAGTTTTGACTAGCAATTTAATTATTGTTAATTGTCATATCACGGATGATGTAACAGGCGAAACAGCTTTAGCTTATTCCGAAATGATAAAACGCGCATTAAATCGCACGCGATGAGAAAGTATGCAACCGATGTTTATTTACGATAACCAAGTGTCCACTCAAGTTGCTCCTTGTCTCTTTCTCTCTCTCTTACGACGAAATGATATGACAGACCTACGCGCAAAACCGCAACTCCGATAATCGGCAAAAGTTATTACGAACTCGCGAGGCACACTCGTGAATTCGCCAGTGTGTCAGTCGTGCAGAATTTTCGGCAATGTCCTTAGCGTGTGACGTTACATCGAAAAGTATTATGAACACACATAAGGTTAAAGTAAAACGCGTAACACGATATACGCACGTATAAGAGCGCAGCGACACACTTGTGTTTCGTTAACATAAGTTACGAGAGACACAACGAAAACACAACCTGACGTTGACAACACTGGACCTTGACGAATCGTTGAAACAGACAGAAAAACTCTCTTTGCGCTAACGCTCGGATGACGATGAAGAACGTTGACACATTACGGCATCGACAACGCGACACGATGTACTGCCATGACACACTGGAGAGCAATGGTCGGTTCGTGTGTTTTTATAACGCAAAAGATTCATCAAGTTCATCAGCTGATGTCGAAACACACGCGACGGTTATTCCTACGCCATTGTCCTCGCACAGTGCCTCGCAAGGTGGATTCACAATTCACGAATCGACGGTTGCGCGTGAAGGAGAATCGTTTTGAAAAGATGGCGGAAAAGGCGCATAATTCAAATGTATGGCGGTTCTTTTTTATGTACACACACACACGCACACGCACACGCACACGTATGGGACGTGTGAATCTTATTACATTGCGATAAATCTTCAATTATCTTATTGTTTTTAACATATGTGTAACATATAATTCTATCAGTTACTTTCATTTTGGAAAAATATTTGCAACTTTTTTTATTTTATTTTTTAAAGTTTCTTAATTATATATATATATAAATAAAAATATTTCAATCTAATATATATAATTTTAAATTGTGACAAATATTATTTTACATAAAATATAATATGTACATATAAAATTTATATATGACAATATTATATATATATATATATTATATATATATTTACTGCGTGGCAATATTGTAATGTGCAACATTACCGAGGACGTTTTGCAACCACAGATTCTTTATTAATGCGATGGAAAAAATGTTTTAGCAAATATTAGAAAATATTATCAATATTATCATGCATAAATAGTGAAGCGGAATTATGTGTTGGAGAATTGACAAAGAGCCGGTATTTTACGCATGCGCGGACTTTGTCTCTCACTCGTACCAATACCTCCGCTTCGCGCATGTGAAATTTGTCTTTTCTTCTAGTATCACTAGCTCCGCGCTTCCTATATATCTTTCTTGATTTGTATGACGATGACGATCAAACAATCACTTTAAAACGGGAGTCGCATATCCTTACAATTTTCGGCGCGTACCACGCGCCGTTTACGTGTAAAAATAGTTAGTTGCACTTATTGGAAAACGTCGGTCGGTCTTGTGTCATTCACAGTCTTTCGTTATCGTTCCCCGAGTGTGTGCATCGCTAAAATCAACGTTCTTTATATATAACAGACCGAAGCTCGTCCGTTGTCTCCAGTAAGTATATCACGATAGTATATGCAAAGAGAGGTGGTACACACATACATGTACACACAAACACACACCGCGTTTAATTGCATTCATACAACACATAGTACAACACGCATAAAAATTTCGGAAAGTAACAAAATGCGAAGTTGTGCAAAATTTGTGTACAGTCTCTTAGCTCTCCTACCGACGCTCTTACACACTTTTATATATACTTTACATGAGTATCATCGTTGGTATTTTTTTTTTGTTTTTTTATACACAGGTCGCTCGATCACGCACGAACACGTAATTTTATTTCAAAACCTGATAATTGTGCGTTATTTTACGCCACCACCCATTTAAACTGTATATCGATTCAAAGGCAGACATTTTTATGGTACTTTCTAAGAACTTTTCGGTTAACCTACATTATATTATGCAAAACTCGATATCAAACTCGAAGCGGATTTGTGTGTGTTTTCTCAATATAAAAATTATAATATCACGCATTAGTATATAACACACATATCGTGTATTGCACGTAAATAAAAAAGTATAATTTTATATACTCTGTCTCGAGAAAATCGTGTAATAAATAAATTATGCACATATATATATTATACGAAAACAATTTTATATCGTATACGGAACACACGCTGTCATTCGTCGAGACACGAGAAACAACGTTACAAAAAAGTTTTAAGTCATTGTTGGAAAAAAAAAAACTGTCCATGTATATATACATATATATACATTATATATATATATACACACACACATATGTACGTATATATATATATTGAAGTGACGATTTTATCGTTTTGCGACACGTGCATTGTTCTTTCGGATTTCACGTTTCACAAAGTGATAAAATAAATTATTGCACGTTAGTCTGATTTTCGTCAAAGCAGTAAAAAAGAAAGAAAGAAAGAAAAAAAAAAGAAAGAAAGAAACCTTAGATCGATCGCGAAAAAGACACGAAAGTCATATCTCAAAAGCGTCTCAAAGTATATTCGCCGTATCATTGCTGCTCTCACCTCAATTGTCAATACTTCCGGCAAGGTATACAACAAACGTATATCCCGTTGCACGAGTATATTTTCGCGGCTTAGAGGTTAAAACGCGCGAGTGTGCAACGAGCGCGACGGCGAAACGACGCGTTTCGTTTTTTATTTTTTTTTACATTCAACAAGACTCAGCTGACAAATCTGTCCTATCACGCGCAACGTGTGACTGTTGGGGGGGAAAGAGGATATTGATCAGCGAAATTCGGAAAAATCATCAATGAAACTCCGGTGTGTGACGAGGGATTTGGACGCGATGCGCCTGAATTCGCACCTTGTTTAATACAATCACATATATTATGTTGTATCGATAACGCCCCGTTTGCTGATAACATTCGTTCACGAAGTCCGTAAAATTAGCCGACCACAGAATCGAGCGAATACCCAACTTCGATTTCACATCGATATATCGCCCGTACGGGTTTCTCATTGGTCCGTGCATTTTCGACGATACGCACACTTCCTCCCTCTCTCTTTCTCTCTCCTCTCTTTTTTTCCCTCTCTCTTTTTTTGCTTTCTTTTTCTGTGCGTCCCAGTACCCATATAGCCACATCCTATTATCTTCAAAGTGCGGAAA
This sequence comes from Pseudomyrmex gracilis, assembly GCF_002006095.1. Classification (NCBI taxonomy): domain Eukaryota; kingdom Metazoa; phylum Arthropoda; class Insecta; order Hymenoptera; family Formicidae; genus Pseudomyrmex; species Pseudomyrmex gracilis. The sequence continues at coordinate 264,092 of NW_018020606.1, forward strand.
GTGCAACGTGTAGTTAGGGAGAACAGATTTTAACTTGGCCCGTTGTTCCGTAAGGAGCTCTGCCATTCTCGAGTTCGTTTTCACAGCGAGCGTGTCGCATCTACGTTTAACTTGGTGCATCATGGCTGTCGCTTCAAAAATCCGGACACAGTAAAAGGTAAAAATATAAAAAAAAGATTGATAATTTTATACCTTCGGTGGTTTAATTTTTTATATTAAAACTGTTGATTTTTTCCCCGTTGACGTGTTCGTCGATACGTGTCGAGTGTGATCGATTCGCGTTTCTGTTCGAGCGTAAAACACCAACAAGTTTCGTGCAACCGAATATATCCACGCATTAGAATCAATAATCATCACGTTTACACGGAATGTTCGCAATTTCAATAATGCGCGCAGATTCGAGACCGCGTATTTCCGTTGCACGGCAATAAATTGAAATTGTAACAGAAACCACTGTTATCAATTTATATTCGTGTGTACGATATATTTCCTCATATAGATATTTGTATGATTCAAATCTCGCAGTTAACAAACATAGGAAAAAGAAATTCCTTGTTCTGCTCGGACTTTTTGTAAGAAAGAGAGAGAGAAAAAAATAAAAGACAAAAGGAACAAAAGAAGTTTGAGAAAATTCGAGCACGATAAGGATTGATATTGTTATCATTTCGGTAAGTTCGATTTGTTCGCATGTTTTTAGGGTACAGCAATATGTATATACATATATTATATATAATACATATATATATATATATATATGGCCGAGCGCCATATTGCCACTTGACAACATAGTCAGAGCAGGTTTGCGTCGGTTTTCATTACACGGATTTTACGTACAAATTATCTGTAACAGAGCAAACTCAATCGGTTGCCTCGTTTAGAGCGTGTTCTTAAAGTGAAAAATATCATGTGGTTATTTACGCACTGGGCGCTGTTTTGTATGTTAATTAATTTTTTACACAGAGTGACGAAATTGTCAAGCATTTTAAGTTCTTCGTTAATCTATCGCATGTCTGATACCGAACTAAAGTTACACATTGTTGCATCTGGTGGACTTTATAAGAAACCTCTATGGGAAAAGAAAGTCATTTTTTTTAACAAATAAAATTAAAACGATTAATTATTATTTATACGAGTATGAAATTGTGATTACGATTATTTACAAAATATATAATATTACATAAAATTATTTTACATAAAATTTAGTGTTTTTCTCTAAGGTGAGAGGAAAAATCTTGAAATTCGAGAATCTTCGATTATTTGTAACGATAGACTTTTTTTTACAAGTGAATGTTTTACATCTTGTAAAAAGATCGAGTTATCTGTTAGATCGTGCCAGACACGCGATGGGTTAAATCCTTGTCGTGTTTTGTAACTAAGTAGTAGTTTTCAGAATAGTTTTTCTCTCTCTCGTATCTTCTCTCTTTCTCTTTCTGTCTCTCTTTTTACTCTCACACGAGTAACTTTATACGTATTGACCAACGTACCTACACGAAAAAGTGCCAATGTGTACTTTTGTGCATTTCAGACACCTTGATCTTTCGAATGACTTGTCAGAAATTCAGAAAGCAACAAATATCTGAAATATAGTATATTATAAACCGCGCACTCTTTGTTAAATAAAAGGTTATATTGGTTGCTAAATATATCGTTTTACTTGGGAGAGTATTACTGAAAACAACTGAAAGAGATATATATGTATATATATATATATATATATATATATAGCAATAAAGAAATAAGGATAAAGATTTGTTGAAATATTTTGAATACAATTCTTTTTCTCAATCGAAGAACGCAAAGTTTATATCTTTGATCGCACATTGTGAATCGAGCACCTACAGCTGATGTTTGAAAACGCGGTGTAATCGACAGCATATACATATGGATACGTGTAGACCAAACACATTTTGTTCACGAGATGTAAATCTCTCACAAGTTCCTTTCGTTTTATTTCGTGAGATAACTTGATCGAGAGTGCGCGGGAGCAAGATACGAAACTCCATCCCGCAAACGAAATGCCTGGTTCACGTGTTCATTCGCGTTTATACAAAATGTCGATACACACACACAATTTGCCACGCTTCTTTTCTCGCAACGCGCGGGAGAGATTGTAACCGAGGTGATTTTCTTACGAAATATCCCGCGTGATCTCTCCGACGAGTGAATAAGCGCGAATATCGACGATACGTATCGATTCTTGTTGATTGATAATCATGAAACACGTTCCGGGAAAAACCAACAATTTGCTTAATAATAACGGATAAAAAATTTGGAAAATCTGTCGGTAACAGAGGCGACGCTGGCGGCGTTCGGTTATTGGCCGACACGACCGCGTACGTTCACTGTGCGGCGTTCTCGCGGCCAATAAGCGGCGAGCGGTTGCGCAGTCGTCAATGCGCAACTCGTTCATAGGGACGATTGAGACGCACGGGATAGACGGCTCGAACGCTTCAAAAGATGTGCAAAAATTTTTGTTAAAAGTGTGTGAGCTATGTGGTGATTTGTTTACAGTTTCGTGGACGGCAAAACGTCAATCGTGCGCGATTGGGTTCACGCGAACGGCAACGATCGCGTTCGTAAAACCGTACGCGAATCTATTATTCGGGCGAAAAGTACCGTACGTGCGCGCGGTGTCGTCAAGTCTCATCAATGAGTGGATACCGTGCGATTCGCAAAATCGCTTGAAACGGCATGCCCGTGACTACGTGCACGCATTTTCACGCACCCGCCGATGTATCTCTTCGTCCGCGACACGCAAAACCCGTCGAAGTCTCGTTCACGATGAATTTCAAAGCGTGAAATGCGGGAAACGTGATTGTCGTGATATTTGTTCCACAATAATTCGGCGCGCCATTTAAACGCGCTCTGCTCCTTCACCGTTTTCTGATGCGAATATTCACTGAACGTTTTTGACACGCGTGAACTCTTACTTTTGTGACACGTTGCACGAGTGTTCGCGCTTTTACAAACGAGGAATTTTTTCGATTCCCCGATAATTATGTAACTAGTTGCGACTTCGATATGTTGATGATGAATACTATGTCCACTAGGTTTGTAAAGCTGCATTTGCATTAGGCTTATAAAAGAAACGTATTGAGCAACTTTCTGTGCAGTATGTAATTTTTTAGTTATAACTTGATCTGAATTGATCCGAAAAATATTGTTGAAAAAAAAAGAAATAACGATCTACTGTGTAAAAAAAAGTTATGTTTATGCAAATTTTTAATTTGTAATTATTATGCAAAAAATATAAACACTGTTAGAACATTTCAAATACATTTTTTCAAATATATATTGCATTTTGATACTTATTATTTTGAATTATTGTGTTGAGATAAAGTACAATTTAGAATGATGATATTACAGTTATGTATGTTAACTTATACTAGAATTCACAAACAATATTAGTTGTATATTATGCTATTTTATAATCTTCTATTCTGAATATACATATACATGTATACACATACAGTGCAGTTGTGTATCATTTATGATGATAACTATGAAAGTTGAAAAAAAAAACATGTGTAATAGGTCTGTTTTAAAAACCTATTTCACCTTTTTACCAGAATGGAAGAAGAAATAGTAGTTGATGACATAGATGAAACCAGTACTGCGGATTGTACGCAGCAGGCGGATGAAACAGCACCAGTAATGCCTTTACTATACATTCAGCAAAATAAAGTCCATACAACACAGTCAGGCAATCCGAAACAAACTCTTGTTTCACCTAATACCCAACTTGCCATTATTAATCCAGTTAATAATCAGGTAAATACTGTAAAGTTTATCTGCATAATCTTGTCTTATTTCATTTAATTATTTTAGTTTAGTTTCTTGCACCATGTCTGGGACTTGGTTTTGTCTTACTTTGCAATTTATATGGCGTATATAAATTAAGAACCTAACTTGCACAGATTACAGTTATCAATATTTATATCTAGTGTCTTATGTAAGAGTGCTACAGTATATTCTATAGAAGTATCAAATAACTTTGAATAACCTAGAATTAAAAGTGTATCTTAATAAAATACATTAGAGTTGCACAAATACAAATGGAACAAGATGTGACAGTGTACTAAATACATCTCATACTCAGTGTATATGCGTATATAGGCCTTGGTGCCTTATTAGATTTCCATGTGTAGGTGGTGAGTGATGCAGCTCTTCACAGTAAATATAGACTTGGTCAACAGAAATTGCACATAGTGAAGGCACAGGCAAAATAATATGTGTAAACTCAATTTTCTTGTAAAAAATACAAGTTGAAATTTTTATAACCAAGGAAGTTTTGTTTTATTGCTGTGGGACATGTAGTTGTTACATTCTGTTTTTGTCATCTTTTACATATAAATGACGAATAAGACATGTGGAATTTGTTTTTATTCAATTTGTAATGCTACTTGCAATTATGTATATTGTGTAAAATATATGATTATGTAAAAGTGTTTCTGTGTATTTTTTTTTATATGATTTATATATGGTCTTTTTTGTATATATTTTGTGCTAAATCAAAATTTATTTTCAAAAAATAGTTGCTTTTGCACTTTTTTCCAAACAAAGTGTATGTAATGGATGTAACATGTGTGTGTTATTAATTTATTAATTTAATTATTTTTTAGATTGTAAGTGGACAAAATAAAGTCTTTATACAAGGAACAGGGCAGGGAACTACTGCACAAAATAAACAGCATATTGTCATTCATCGACCAATAAATACTGTGAACACTGCTGTGACTGCACAGACTCAAAAACACATACTATTTCGAAAATCGAATACATCTACTGCTCAGATAGTGCCCTTGAACTCAAATCAGGGAAATCAAGTGAATGCATCAGGAAAACATACAATTGCGTATGTGGGTACCTTTCTCAAATCTAACAAATCACGGGAGTCTGTCGTCATACCTGCAGGTAATGAGCGTTTTATACTCGATAAATTCTACAGAATGATAATTTCATAATTTTTGTCAATTTGTATAATATAATATAAAATAAATAAAAGCTTTAAAACTTATAGGCAGATATGTGATAATCGTGAAGAAAAACAAACTATATAATTAATTCGGATAATCCAATTGTCTTACACTCATTTATAAAAATCGCCAAAAAAGAATGTTAATTTATGTTCGATATTGTATTTTACTAGGAGCTCTGACGACGACGCAAATAAATAAGCCAAAATTTGTAATCGCCCCAGTAATATCTCAGCTAGCTCAAACATCGACGAGTACTACAAGTGGCTCTCAGAGCCAATCAACTAAACACATGACGAATTTATTGTTGCCAGTAAACATTCCCCAGCAGAGTGGCAATGCAAAATCTGGGATGTATAACTTAAAAATTAATAACGGTCAAATTAATACAGAAAGCAAAGGAACTATAACAGGTAGGAAAAACCTATAACGAAATAATAAATAAGTTTAATTTTTTCGAGCTCTGACGACAACGCAAATAAATAAGTCAAAATTTGCAATCGCTTCAGTAATATCTCAGCTAGCTCGAACATCAGCGAATAATACAAGTGCATATTTATCTGTGTAACAAGTGTCTTAGGTTTAGCATAAAAAGCAAAATTGTTTAGCAAAAGCATAAAAGATACAAGCAAAAATTATTAGTTTTTACGTAATAAAAAACAGAATAATGGTTCAGTTATCTGCACAACCACATGCAAATAACAGTTATTGCGGAACGTGTGTTGTGCAAAATAAACACTCAGATCTAAAACTCTAAAGTGTTCAACAGATTAAATTACATTGATTGATGTTAATAATTCAAAATTATATCATAAAAGAGGATAAATTAGAGAAAAAATATTTTTATCATATTTTTTCTTTATAAAATATTGTTTTACTGGTTTTTAGTGTTACGTGAATCGAAAACAACAAATTCAGCAACACATCCTCCGCCGTTGCACCCAATAGCGAAAATGAGTCTATTAAATGCAAATAAAAGCAATTCCAATTCTATAGATAGTATAAAAATTACTGAAAATCCAGACTCGGCTGTTATTACGCCTATTCCAAAAAAGGAAGACATTCAGCCGGAGAAACGCAAAAAGATGATTAGTAATATATTGCGAAATTCTACCGAGAAACGAATGAGAAAGCAAACGATGCCAAAATCACCTCAGGACAGTCTGAACGACGCCAATTATGCATTAAATAGTCCGGATTGTGATCAAGATAAAGATAAAAAAGTTCCAAATGATGACGATATTACATTGATCAAAGTTGTAGCTAGCGAAGATAAAACACCGAGTCTTAACGCGAACGTGGATGATGATATAAAAATAGAAATAATCAAAACTCCCACGAATGTCGAAATGTCAGACAATAAGAATGAAACGAAGAGTAATAATTGCGACGAGACGAAAGAACAGTTGAATCAGAATAGTAATAATTTCGATGCGACTAAAGTTTTAGATTGGAAGGATGGTGTTGGAACTTTACCTGGAAGTACTTTACAGGTAAAAACTATATATATATAATGTACACATTTTATATTTACATTACATGAATACGCAATATACAACGAATTCGATTGGATGCACTAGTGCATCTAATCGAATTTGTCGATATTTACTATATGTGTAAAGGAGAGATAATAATATTCGCTATTACATTTAGAAAAACCCTTAAAATGTGTATTATACTATATTTTTATGTATAGTTGAAACACCGCTATTCTTGACAAATGTTGACCGTTATTCTTCACGTTTTCTCCTCTCATGCTGACTCCCCACTACTAACACTCGCCATGTGATCATGCATGGAGTGTAGATGGATGGAGTATATTTAGTTAGAATAGCGGTCCACGTGGTTACGATTGGTCAAGAATAGACTGTAGATATGAACATTTATATATTTTTTATGATTAACATTAGATCACTGTTGTAAATACATAAATAAATATAAGTTCTTTCTTATATTTATTATATAGTTATTTATTAATATATATATATATATATATTCTTTATTAATATAGTTCCGCATGAATGAATTCGGCATCATGGAAGTGGTCGATGAAGACGAGAACAATAAACAGAACAAGGATGGTATTGGTGACAAAGAAAATATGTGTTTGTCGCAAAATTCTTCGAAAACCAATCCGGGAACCGTCAATAATGCTAATGTGGATAAAAAAGGTAAGTTACAAACATTTCTCGTGATAACTTAAACATATATTTTTGAACGTCATTGTGTATAATGTGAAATATATTTGATTTAGCTGATGACAGAAAACCTAGGCCAGTTGAGTCGGACACGTTGTATCATTGTGAAGGTTGCGGATGTTACGGTATGGCCGTTGAATTCGAGAGTCCGATATCCTGTAGCCCCTCTTGTACCGAAATCATCGAGTCTAGAAAGCAATCTATAACTCGAAAGGAGAAGGAATTGAAGTAAGTGTTGCGCAAAAATTGTAATTTGTATAAATAATATTAAAAGAAAAAAACCCTCATTTGCTCAAATATTTATGTAGAGAGGTACGCAAAAAGAAACGAAAAAGATTATTAGAGCCACAATGGTCGAAAGAAATAGATGAGAAGTCTGACGATAAGACGCAAGATAAGGCAAAGTCGGAGACAGACGAAGAAAAAGATACAATGGCAAGTATAGTAGACGAGGAGAGTCAAGGAGATTCATCGGAATCAAAGGTAGGAACAAAAAACAAATTGAAGGTTAAAATTTTGATTTTACTGAATTTTGATTTTACTGCATTAACGCAAATTTTATCTCATAAAAAAAAAATTAAATTTTGCAGTATCCTTGGCAAAAAGGAAAACAGGGTTTCTCATGGCCGAAGTATCTCGATCATTGTAAGGCGAAAGCGGCGCCTGTAAAATTGTTTAAAGATCCTTTCCCTTATATTAAAAATCAATTTCGAGTGGGAATGAAATTAGAAGGTATAGATCCAGAACATCCTTCTCATTATTGTGTTTTAACCATCGTCGAGGTTGTAGGTAAGTCATTAGAAATAAAAATGCACATAGAAAAAATGTTTACACATACAATAGAGACAATCAAATACAACGAGTGACGTTTTCGTTATCAGGTTATCGAATGCGTCTACGCTTTGATGGTTATCCGGAAAATTACGATTTCTGGGTAAATGCAGACAGCTTGAATATATTCCCTGCTGGTTGGGCCGAAAAGAATGGAAAAAAACTGGATCCGCCAAGAGGTTACACGTCTGGCAGTTTTAACTGGAATGCCTATTTAAAGTTGAGCAAGGCGTCTGCGGCAGCGAAAAATATATTTCCGAATAAAAGCATACTTCAAACTGTTTTTCCTACTTGCTTTCGAGTTGGTATGAAGCTCGAGGCGATAGATCGGAAACATTCGTCGCAACTTTGTGTTGCCAGTATAGCAGGTTTAATGGACTCGCGTATATTAGTTCATTTTGATTCTTGGGATGAAGTGTATGATTATTGGGCTGATGCCAGTTCGCCATACATTCATCCTGTAGGATGGTCTCATCACAATGGAGTTCTTTTGATGCCACCAAATAGTAAGAAACTTGAAATTAATTATTATTAAAATTGTAACAATATTTTTTTTGTTATTTTATACATAATAATGTACGTTATAGATTACAAGGATTCTAAATCTTTCACATGGGACGCGTATCTCAGAGAGACTGGTTCAGTGGCCGCACCATCTAGAGCGTTTAAGCAACGACCACCTTGTGCGTTCAAACGCGGTATGAAACTGGAGGCCGTGGACAAACGAGTACCACAGTTAATCAGAGTGGCAACAGTCGAGGATGTGAAAAATCACTTGTTCGTATTAATTGCAATTATATATTCTCACTTTTTCTACCTCACGAGATAATAACTGCATATCTTTGATATAGGTTGAAGATAAGATTCGACGGTTGGCCCGACTGTTATTCTTACTGGGTTGATGATGATTCTTCCGACATTCATCCTGCAGGCTGGTGTACAAAAACTGGTCACCCGTTAGAACCACCACTTAGTAAGTTGTTACATTCTGTATCTTGTATCACAGAATATATTTGTGATATGTGTTATTAACTTATATCATTATTGACATAGCTCCTGAGAATCTGAACGATCGACCGGAATGTGGCACGTATGGCTGTCGAGGTATAGGAAATGTAAAGGGACCTAAGTACGCGACACATAATTCAGCGTCCGGATGCCCTTATTCACCTCAGAACTTGAATAAAACTGGACAGATGCCTTATAGACTTAGTCTGGCAAAATATGAAGCATACGACTTCGAAGACGAAATATCAAACAAATTAGAAAAGACTGACAAAAAAGTGGACAAAAATAGCAAATCTTTGTTCTCAGATGACAGAGTAGTAATAAATGAAAAAGAGATTAAACAAGAAGATGGAGGAGATTTGTCCGATAAGAACGACAGATCCGAAAATAGATCGGAACATTCAGAGAAGTATGTCAAATATAACATCTAGAGACAATTTATAAAGATATGCATAGCGAATAACAAGTATTTATTCATATCTGTGTTTTGTTGTTTTATAGATCCAGCAAATCAAAGAATAGTGACGGACAAACTGACGATGACGACGTTTTGAGAAAACGGAAGAAAAGGTTTGTTGCTGTTCGAGTAGAAAGAGCATTTCTTCTCTCATTTCACACAGTAAATAATCGCTCAATTGTATCTATTTCTAGACGCATGAACTCGGACGAGCCTTTATATTCTGTCTCTAACACCTCGTATGGTGAAAATCTAAGCTGGAATCCTGTTCAGTACGCCGCTAACATACCAGACAAGCAATTGCGTAAAGAACTATATCAGTCTGTATATAATCCTGGATATGATCCATCGCCGAACGCGCCACATGTATGGGCGAAACATAGTAACGCATTAAACAGAGTGGTAGTGAGACAGACCACGAATCCACGACGATGGTCTAATGAAGAAGTAATTAAATTTGTACAAAGTCTGCCTAACTGTCTAGAGACAGGAAATATTTTTAGGCAAAATGTACGTTTCAAAAATACGATGACTATAATTTAAATAATTACTACACTGCGTATTGTAATATTATTACTGTGTCTTGTATTATTAATAATATATCATCTCATTTATTAAATTGCAGAACATCGACGGCGAGGCGTTTTTAATGTTAACACAAGAAGATCTGGTGTCGGTATTGCGTCTACGGCTTGGACCTGCGATTAAGTTGTATAATAGTATAGTTTTATTACGTCAAAAAGCATCATAATGTTGCACAATTGCTACACGCAAGAAAAAAAAACCATATACCAATGACTGGCGAATCGAATAATATGGCAGCTAGATGTATAACGATTTCGCCTATTTATTTACAATAATTATTATTAGGAATATATTTTTCACCAGAAAATTCAGTGAGACAGAAGAGAAAGGTGAACAATTGTTCGTAAATATATCAAGTTGAAAATGATATGTCTAAACCACCGTAACACCTTGTCTTTTAAATTGACATCAGAAAGAAGCATAGTAAAAGTGAAAAAAAAAAAACAAAAAAAAAACAAAAAAAAACAAAAAAAAAACATGCTTGCGTAATATCACAATTTCGATTTTATATCTCTAAGAGGAGGAGCAATAATGCAACATAATTCATGTTATGTGCATTGATTCAAAGCCATTGTTTGTAAGTACTTACATCATTAAATACATATAACGTATTTTTTTCATGACAAATAGGCATCTTGAATCGTGTACAAAATGTAAATATAATTTTAATGATTAAGTATTGTAATAAAAATACTTATACAATCTTTTTACTTAATCATTCTACACATTTCACCATAGGAAAAAAACATTTTAGTTTTCAGTAAAAACTCATGCGTGTATGTGTTAGAGCGAGAGAGAGACTGATACAAAAAAAAACCAATCTCCTAAAAGCTAGATATAGAATTTTCTACAATCTCGATGCACAAAAAGGCTTTTAATAATTTATTTTTATCATATTGATTTTTATTTTGTACGCAAATTATAAATACTCGGAAATATTGTTTCTCTGTATTAAGAAATATAGCTTCATCTTCTTGTGCTTTAGTTTCACTTCCTGTGCTTTATCTGCTTTTTTTCTTTTCTAGATGTGAATATATATTTATTGATAAAAGCAAGATAAAAATACGGGACAATAATAAAATAACTAATGTATTATTATATGTGAAAGAAATACAGTGAATATATAAGTAAAGTAGACAGCTTTGTTACAGTTTGTCGATGTAATATCAGAATCCGTTAATTAAATTGAAAAAATAATATTGCGTTTTGATAGATTTAGAATAAAACAGTTTAACGGAATTTTTTTTCTGTATTTCTTACGATTGTTTTGCACATTATAAATTATTACGAGTTTTTTTATTATACATATTTTATAGTACACAAACTACTACTAAATTCAATTAGTTTATTATTCATTATTTTATTAATTAGTAAAAACTATTTTTTTTGTTATTAAAAATAAGTCGAAAGATGTAGATGATTCTTACATATACTTGTTAATTGTATCGATCTTATATCTCGTTTGAGAATGTTTATATTATCGACAATCGGTTATGTCAACATTCTTATATTTATCTTCGGATCTTACAGTGTATGTTTCAAAACAGAAATGATTGTGAGATTTGAATATATTTTTATATGTAAGACTTTCTTCATCAATGATTATATGTTTAATGTATGTATATAATTGTCTAAAATTCAAGTTCTATATAATATAAATAAGTGTGTGTGTATAAAACTTAAATAGCATAATAAAAAGTGAGGTACACATTATTTTCAATAACATAAATTTACATAAATAATTTTTAAAGTCAGTGATCAGAATACGGTATTTATATGTATACAAAATATAATGTTGCGTGTGTTTTCCTGAACACATTTTCATCAGCTACGAAATATTTTCCTAATACAAAAAATTCAAAAGTATTATTCCTGTTTTAAATAATTTTGTCACTTATACACACACACATAAATATATTGGTTGCGTGCTGCTTATTATAAAAACAAAAGCGTATGCATTTCTCGATCTATCCCCTCTATCGCGCCATTTCTCTTCCTTCTTCCACCACCGGCCGGCGACGTGCCTGCTATGGCGATGTTTACAGCGGTAGTCACGGCAACGGCTCATGTGAATCATGTGATCAGTCGACGGGCCGTCGCGCGCCGAGCAACAGTGGAACGTTGGTTCTGCGCAAGAATCGAATTTCGTGTCACGCGCCACATACTTCCGAGACGTTGACAACTCAACGCACTGTTTCCGTTCCTCGATGAAGTACGCAACCGTGATAATAAACGCGCACCGATTCGACAGCTGGAATAGCGTTCGAAGAACGGATACGCACGAAGGTAGATGCGGCACGTGAATGTTATTTGTTGATGTTTTCGTGTCTCAATAAAGCGCGAGGACTCGATAACATTACTCACGTGCGAAAAGAAATCATTCGGAGAATGAAGACGATTTAAACGCCGGTGTTGAAATTTATTTGCGCGCGAAATCGATATGTATGAAATTGTCACTCGGAAGTGATAAACGAAAAGAAACACTTGTGCGCACACAAAATGAGGACGCGTGATCGCGCGTGATTTTAACGAAGACAAGATCAGAGATTTCGATTCAAAATTGTGTGAAACAAACGGGTAGTAATTTCGGAGCAAATCGTGCGCGCGCGCGCGCGACGTGAAGTTGTCGTCGCGGGGTAGTTGTGTCACGTGATAATTCTCCCCGCGGAAGAAGACTGAAATTCGCGCGAGTCTGTCGCGGCGAGGTGTGTTATGGTCCGCGTGCAGTTTTCATTCGCGGAACGAAACAAGGGCGGCGATGAAGCGACGTGGTTGCCGGTGAGCGATCCCGGTGAGGATAAATGCGCGGCGGAACAAGTGTGGCCCTGCAATTTCACTAGCCCCCAGGCACCTCGTTCGGCGCTCGTTGGCGCGGGGCACGCTACCACCGGTATGATTCCACGGGGTTTGTCGAGACGCGGCCTCCAGGCACTAGTCCTCGTAATCGCCACTGCCTACGCAACGATTCTCCTCTACCAGGCTGTTGCACAACGCCAGGTAATTAAGAATGTTAAAATTGCTTTCTCAGAACGCACGTTATTGTTGCATATCGCAGAAGGGATGACCTTTGCCGCGAAGTTTTCTCGTATTTTATTTACTTATTTACGCGTGCGCGACTACCATCGAGATTTTTGCACAAGTATATTATAAAAAAACAAATGCTTAGTAAAGTATTCCCCGAATTTCGCGCCATTTTACGGAAATTTCTCGCGAAATTTCATTCATTTTTGATAACCGTGTGTTTTTGGTACAAATTTCAGTGGATCGACGAGATCAACGTGGCGGATGCAAGCAGCCGAAGTGTGATGGTGGAAGTGCCGGCGTCGAGGAAGCTAATCGGCGATGAGTCGCCGGTGACGCCTCCGGTGGCTACGGCGACCGTCGCTCCGTTTGTCACAAGTCTCGACAACGTGTTTATCAGCGTCAAGACCACCAAGCACTATCATCATTCGCGTCTGCCGGCCATCATCGACACGTGGTTCCAATTCGCCAAGAATCAGGTGTGTGTTCTCTCCTTTTACGCCGCGTAAATTGATTAGCGTCGCTCCGTTTCTTGCTTCTGAACGCCCGGTGGAAAACGAGAGAAAGAATAGAGACGATCTTGTTTACGCACAAATATACGACAGTCGGCTGAAAACCGTTCTGGAAAATCTCAAAAATATCCACTATTCGATATTTTCTGATGTTTTGCGCGCATTTTATCTTTATTTTTATGATTCATTTTTTTTACATATAAAAAAATATTTGTTGTGAAAAACAACGTTGATACTTTCTATGGTCTTGGGCGAAACTTTCGTTGTTGCGCAAAGACCATCTCATAACGCACGCGTTACGCCCATAGTACGCATATGTTACGGAGTTATGTTAGACCAGCCGGTTGGAACTCGAGCAAGAAACGTGTGGATTAATCGCGTTAAAGCGTGATAAATGCGCGTTTAGTTCCATCGCGTTGTTTCTTCGACGTCGAGATGTAATCGAATGTACGCGTTTTTCCGCAAAGCGACATAGACCACACTGTGTGCACGGCTCGTTGAACCTTATCCAAGGGTATCGGAGCGTATTCGCGCGAATTGAAGCATATTCGCGCGTTATTTATCACAGACCGTGTCGCCAAAGATGAACGTGAATCCACAATCTCTCGCGCGCCGTGGGAATGAGATTTGTTCCACTCTTCCTTCCTCGCGATTCCTCTCATTTGCCTCCTCGTCGTGAATCTTTTACCGTGCTCCTCGGAAACAAGTTACTGTTTTTTTTTTTTAAGTAAACACACGAGGCAACTGAAATGTTGATTTTAATCAAAGTAAATTCAAGTTTTAGAAAAGTTTTCTGTTCTGAGCGCGCACATTCGTATTAAAGTTCTCTTTATGTATAAATCTTTTTTTTTATGTAGATTAAAAGTTAATTAATTGCGTATTTATTTGTATACTCTATTAATTTGTATATCTATTTGTGTTCAAAAAGAATCGAGAGTGTGTGTTATTTCATTCTTATGAAAATCGATAGAATAATCAACGTTTTTCAAACGGAATCAGCGCGCGCGCAATTAACACTAATGAAGAAACCTTGAGAACTTCTCATACACGATGTTGAATAGAGACACAAGACGCATCAGCAGCTTCCGCGTCCTTCTGTATTTCTCCGGGTTAATATACCGTTTCTCCAGGTAATTGCTACCTCGCGATCTGCACGAGTTCACGCGTTTCCTCTCTGTAGAGTTTCGCTTCTTCTGCCTTATTCCATCGCGCTTTCAGAAGGAAACAGAATTCAGTTACGGGATGCATCGCTTCCCGACGCGCACTTGATATCTTCATTTTAATATCATTCACCCGACTTCTCTTCTTCTCTTTCTCTCTGATTTTCTGATTCTCATTTATTTTCTGATTTTTGTTATAAAAGCGTCACACGAAACGTAATTTGAACGCTAATTTCGAGTCTTCTATAATAAAAAATCAAACTCGAGCGAATAATTAAAGAATCCTCACGCGTTGCACGATGTTATAATTAATCCCGATTATTCTTCGCTTCCATTAATCTCACGCTTTTTCTCCTCGTATACACTCTCGTGTCGGGACGCATTTTCCGGCGACGCGAGCGAGAAAAAGGGTCTGTGTCCGGCTCTGTGTACGGGTTTCTGTCTCGTGGGAAGATCTCACGATTTACCTCCGACAATATCCCCGCGCAAACCGACTTAGTCCACCCGCAAAGTGTATTCCCGACAAGCTCACCTTTTCGTTGTTTCCTTACTCGATAATTAAGCGACGTTCCACGATTTCGCGATCGTTCTTTTATTATTCGCAGACGCGATCGATGTTGTTATAGTGATTCTTATGCATTCGCGTAGTTGTTGCCGAAATTCGATGCATTCGGCATCGTAAATATCGCGCAGAAGATAGCTTTAATTGAATAAAAATACAAAAAAAAATCTTTAAAAAAAAAATAAAAATCAATACGCGCAAACTTCCAGAAGAAAAAATAAAATAATTCAAGTTTTCGTCTATGATCCCGAGACATTCTTCGTATGTTAAATGATTTGGAAAAATTTGAAACATTTTACCTGAGCTGAGAAAAATAGCGTCAATATAAATTTCTGAATAGAACTTCGGACAGACCCCGTTCCCTTTTCTCACACGAAATTAGAAATTCACGATCTAATTTATGGTAGGTGATTTATCGCGGCGAAGATAATAGACTCGAGTAGAGAGACCTGAGCTACCTGCCTCAGGCTCGAAATTATTATTTGCGGAGCAATATGTCTCGAAAATGCAAATCGATCTTTTCTCCGCTGTCCGTTAAATTTCTGCGATAAATATGAATCAAAATTTTTATTTTACATCATCGCGCTTTTCGTCAACTCCTTCGCGTATATGTTACGACATTCGCGAATCTACACTTCTGTATCTTCTAAAAAAAAAAGAGAGAAAATAATATTGCTAAAACCAGCGTGTGTGTGTGTGGCAATTCTCGCGCTGTTAAGATATCAAATTTCTCTTTCAAATTGGACAGAGGTGAACGGATAGGTCGTGATGTTTTGATTATTAATACGTCGTATATAAGCGGGTAATGCGTTTTAATAATGCGCTCCACTGAGGAGGAACATTGGCTGCGCCTTTATTACCGGAGCAATTCCTATATACATATATATTCGCCGGTCTTCTCCCTCCTCGGTTACTCCCCTTACGATTCTGTTAATGGCCTTTAATGACCACATTTATGCACCTCGCTACCTATTTCTTTTCTCGTTCTTACGTGCTCGGGAGCTTTATGTGCCACAATAATGGGGTCAAGTCGGTAATACCCGCTCGGTTCATTTAAGTTATTTTCCCGAGATCCGCCCAGAAACCGCGAAAACAATTTGTGTATGTCGTCGCGATGTGTCACTGTAATGACAGCAAAGATTACGCGCAATCGCAAAATAATATTTTTTTCTGTAGCGAGAATAGCGCGAAATTTTTCAAATCTTAATTTTATGACACTTTGTTAAAAAAATTTTAATTATCATTTATGACGATTGATGACAACTTTTTAAAGTAAAATAATATGTAGTTTACGTTGTGACTTTTTAATAATTATCAAACGTCTTAATAATTAAATTTCAAAGTAAAATTTTTGTTTAATAAAGTTTTATAATTAATTCCACTCATTCTGGAAGCATAATTTATATGAAAGATTTCACATTTAAGATCGTGATAATTGAATTTCAGTAATTTTACTCTCAGGTGGTGATAACTTGTCTTCAAACAACTCGTGAAACAAACCTGATGCTTTTGAGAGCCCAAAATTTTGACGGAGTCTCTTATTATGTCTTTCTTCAAATTCGATAGTCATGCCGTTCGATTGTCGTGTTATTAAAGCAAACCCGTGAACATAGGGATAGGTACAAATTTTCGTGATTCACAAAAAAAGATTCTCTCGCGGGTCAAAGACGTCCGTCGTGGTGGTGTCGTTATTCGGAATGACTCGGCCGATATACTCAATCCTCCAATCGACGAAGACCGGTCAAACACGCGTTCGGAACTAGCATCGGATAATTGGTCGATTACTTCGGTTATTTAAGCGAGTTTTAAAAGGTCCGAACGCAATTTCGCGCGGCGGTCGATGAGAGCTCGCTGCGCTTTGGTGAATTATTATTTTTTTTTTTTCTGATTTCTCATTGCTCTTACAAAACACTCCACCGTGCGATTTTCAATTGGTCCGGCGCGACGTATAATCGACGGGCCACTGCCGAACGATATTTATCCAATTCTTTTCTTGATTGAAGATTACGCGGAATTCGTATCGAGAGGAAGTGCACGTGTGAAACATTTCAAACGTATTATACGAGAAAAAAAAAACAAATATGTAATTTCTTACAATATTTTATAAACATACTTGTGTAATTTATCCGATGTATGTGTGTGTTTATTTGAAATAACGACACGCTGATCTCGCGTTAGAAGACGATTGTCAAATTTTCCTCGCTGGTGCAAAGTTAAATTCGTTTCGCCTAATTAGCGACGTAACGAACGAGTGTCTTAAATACGGTTCTACGCTTCCCACACGAACGGGTAGATATCGTGACACACGAGGCGAAATAACGAGCACACTCGCGCGACGAATTCCCCGCGAAAAGTCCGAAGATCAGCTTAACGACACGGCTCTTTCAAGTACGTGCGGGGATTAATGCAATTATGTCGATGTAACGCGACGCCCGGTGCCACTGACGTCATCGCGCGATGCTCGTCTCTTATTTTTGTACACACGACGTTCACTCGCATGCCGGATATTCATGTTCTTTCTGGGAACGCTGACGAGTCTCTCCGGTCTCTCCCTCTTTTTCTCTATCCGCATGCCACGGATAAATGCGGCGCAATTGTAGCGCCTTCTTGTTCGCGATTTTTATCAATGTTTGTCGCTCGACCCGGATATCCCGTTTTGCGATCCGTTCGGATAATGCGAGCTCGAATCGAATTCAACTACTTATGTTATGCTATTTTCTACAACATATATATCAGATGACAAGATCCGGTTTTCGCAAAAGTTTTATTCGCATCTCTTGTTATTTGTACAGGAATTTAATTTTAATTGAAATTAAACGAACAAGTGTCAACTTACCTCTAAGCTACAAAGAGAGAGAGAGAGACACTTAGATCGTGAAACGCTGTAAAGTTGGAAATTCTTCATTTTCGCGCGCCAGGACGGAATTTTCTGTGTCGTGTCGCGCGAAGAAAGCGACAAGCGCAAAATTGCACGAGGCGGAAATCGGATCGCGCCGCCGACAATCGCGTTTCCTCTCTCGTGGAATTTTCTTCCCCAGCGCTTTGTACACGGTACGTGCCGACGCGCGATGTTTCGTCTCGTGAAAATTATTATAAGAGGATGACAATGCTTCTGGAGTGTATACTTTCTTCTCTTCGGCGGTTCCTTCACTTTCCGAAAGGGAACTTAACACACTCCTCGGGGAACTAAAAATAAGCGACTGCTTTAACACGTGCACACGCCGATCGTAACGTAATGACGCTGCGATATGTTGTTCGAGAAGTCCAGATGCAACCGCCACGCGGAAGGGAGTGCGCGCGGACACGACAGATACAAATGGAAAGTCTCTCGGCTCGCTGTGCTTCGAAATAAATTTTTCAGCGCGACAAAACACGCGAGGAACTTTGTTCGCGTTTTTGACTGTGTAACGATCGAAAAAGTCTTTGCTTTAAAAAGTTACGTTGTTTTATCGCAGTTTCTTCGCTGCGAATTCTAAAGATTTAAAAGTTTTCCACCGCTTTGAGTTTTTCCTCGTGGGCTCTTAAGTGAAAAATAATGTTCATGAATAAAAATAATGTTTTTCATAGTCAAACACACACACACACACACACACACACACACATATTAGATATATCGTTCCTTTCTTGTCAAATTTTTATTTTTATCTCGCACCCGGTTACCAAAAGTTCTCAATTATTTTCGCGAACGCATTGCAGAGAAATATATTGGCTCGCAAAGCACATAACTCAAGGTCGTGAGATTTGTTGCGTGCGATCTAAAGCGGATGGAGCGCGATCCGTTTCCGAGAGGATAAGAAAGGGATTGGATTTATGATTGATACGTGTAGGTGTGTTGGTTTGACTGTGAAACGGTCTGCGGTAAACAATCGTGCGCATATATAACATACATACGTGCCGCTGCGTGATTATTATCGCGCCGTGTATCGGATAGAATCGAATAAAGAAAAGATTGCGTGTAATCAAAATATAACGATTTCGTTTTGTTTTTCTGTTTGCAGACCTGGTTCTTCACCGACAGAGATGATCCGTATTTTCAAAACCAAACCAGTGAGTATTTATTTAACAAATTTATTTTAAACTAAACTTCTTTTCTGCGTTCTATCTGTCAGTAACAATACATATGTATTTCTATCAAATTTCTATAAATAAAATAGCGTACAAACAATCGCCGATTAATTTTGGTATCATGCGAACGAGTCTATCGATGTGCACGTAAACGTTTTTCGTCTCGAATAAATAAAAAGAAACCCGAGCGCGACGTTCGTTTATTTGTCGTGTAATATTCGTGTAACACGAAGCACAGATAATTACGACGGCGAGTCTTAATAGTCGCTCTCGTTTATGCGATAATTGCCAGCGAAACGAGCGCGTGTGTGCAGAAGCTCGTCTCGCATTCGTAGAAGCCGAGTCGCCTCGTCAATCATTTCGAAAGTTTGGTCATATCTCCTTGGTTTGTCCGTCCAGAGGACGAATAGACGTGCAGTTTATGTGGGTAATTGCTTAGAGGCGATGTTTGCATTTTTTATTTCTGTCGGGGCATAAGAAAGAGACGGTCTGTTATTTGTCTCGGCGATCGGCATATTACAGTTTGTTCGGAGAAACGAACTCGCGAACTTTTATTATTGTTTTGTTAGCGTCGCGTGCGCGAGAATATGTTAACACGACGAAATAATTATCCGCCGATCGTGGCACCGGATGTCCAATAAAGCGAAACCGACGTGGTTGAAGTAGAGCCAGAGAGCACGTGTGCGAGAGTTGGCTCTCTCGAATAGACTCGACTCGGGATTGCGTGCGCTAGATCGACCGGTTTGCAAATCGAAAGAGATCGCTTGTTCAAGTACGCCGCACAAATCTCCGAAGTGATAAATCGATCGATCGATCGATCGCATCGCGATAACTTTCTTTGCACGTGGAAATACACAGAGCTCGACATCGAGTATTTGGAATATAAATGTACGATATATTATTATGAATATTAATGAGCGTATTAACTTGTTTTGATTAGCAAGTGGAAAGTTCAAAATTGATTATCGACAATCAACTCGGTTGTTTGTATTGCAATTTCTCTTTTTCGACTCTTCCAGTTTGTTTTTTCTTTCGGTAATTAATTGAATATGTTGTACGCGAGAAATATTAAATACTAATTAATTAAACGTAATTTTCACATGGGTAATTCCCGTTACAACTGCATTTACTTTGTTTCATATTATATATATATATATATATGTATATATGAATATATATATACACCCACACACACACACAAGTTAACAACGAACTTGGTATTTGCGATAATAGCGGTTGCGCGGCGATTCTAACCGGCAATATCATTGCCAACCTACCTTACAGTGCATCCCTCCCAATTGCGCCCTCGGGCGCGGATGCGGATGACGAGCAGGCGGAGAAAGCGAATGATGAGAAACGACCGGTCGAAGAACTTGAATAATATTACAACATTGCGGGATAAAAAGCGGCGAGTTTGCGCGTTTTGATTATTCGGATCGAATCATTTTTACCGGAATAAATATATATGTACAAAAAGGAAAAACAACTCGCAAATACAGAAACTGTACGCGAGATAAACAAATATATCGAGAACTCGTTTAGGGTAAGAGAGAGACGAAGCGGTACCATAATCGAGAGTATAGTCCAAAAAAAAAAAAAAAAAAATAGAAATGATGAAATTCGCGCGGATCATTACGGCGCACGGGCGCCCCTTAATAAACTCGACATTATTTCATACCTCGCTCATAACTCGGGCCGTGCATTAGTCACGAGGCGAAGGAGCGTGTAGGTGGACGCGGGCTCTCCAAGGAGGATAATATCGGGTGCGGAAGGATGGAATGGAGGAGGGGATGAGCACGCGAACCCTCGGGCACCGTCCGACATTTGACCTCACCACGCGCTCTGCACCGGTTTGCACCTCCACATCGACCATTTCTCATTACCGTCTCTCTACCTGACTCGATCCCACCCTTCGCGAGCATAATCCAGGTGTGGATGCTGACAACTTCGCGCTGGATATCTCACGTAATGACGTTTCAGAAAATACCGTTCTTCGCAGAAATTCTAAACACGTCGAGTCAATCAAGTAATAAGCAACAAACTTGTGTGTGTGTGTGTGCGCTCTTTATTATTGTAAAAAAATGATTGATGCGATTTTAGACATTTTACGTTTATTTTTCTTGTTTTCTTATGAGAGAGAGAGTGTGAAATTGTTTTGGAAATTCATTTTTTCCGAAAAAAGTCGATGTGTGTAACGTATCACACGTGTAATCAAATTGATTTATGTAAATAATTGTTATACGTAATACATCTATAACTTTTTGCTGAACACTAAAAAACATACATATGTTATATAAATGTTTAGCGTGTTTAGCAGAAGTTAGTGGTGGTACTCTCGACTCGCGAAAATGTTCGGTGTTGCCGAAGAAGCGAGAGTCATCAGCACGAATTAATTGGACCGCCGTAGTAGCGGCTCACGAGGATGATTATTAACCTCTTAATTAATTGCACGCCCACCCTACGTTCAGCTTCCTCCGTTTACTTTCAGACGGCCACATGATCAATACCAAGTGCTCGTCTTCGCACAATCGGCGGGCCCTTTGCTGTAAGATGTCCGTGGAATTCGACCGATTTCTCGACAGCGGCCGAAAGTGAGTAACAACTAAAATAGAACATTGCTATTTTAACAGAAGTAGAAAATTACGAACTTACAAAAGCTATAAATAATGAGTTACAAATTATACATCTAAAAATTTCTATACATATGGTGCGACATCATTTTGAATATTTCGTAACACGCTGTTACAAAATCGAGGTAAAGTTAAAAATACGCGAAATAATATACGCGCGCGCGAACAAACTTATTAATGCGACTGAAAGCATATATTCTGAATATAATTTTGTCAGCGTAAGTAGAAAATACGGTATCGATGAAATTTCGAGCGTTATACTCGATATGCGTTCGCAAATTCGATATCTATGCTTGCGCAAGAGCTTGTTTCGAAACGTATGCAACATCGACGCGATGGAATGCCGTTTTCTCTCCCGTTGGTTAGAAATCACTCGTTTTTAATTAACATCGAATCTTTCATCGGCCTTCACCGAAGAGGCGCAACAAGTTGATTTGCCACACGCTCTTTATATCTCACCTCTGTGCTTATTAAGATTTACTCTTCCGCGCTTTTCGAGTTTCCGGGCCCCTTATTCTATATGCACATAAATTTATAGATTTTAACGCGCGCGCGTTCTCTCTCTCTCTCGCTCTTTTTTTTTCGACCAAGGAACCGTGCTTGACGTTCGTGCCTCCGGCGAAAAGCCGGTCGTTTTACGAGCAACGCGATTATCACTTTATAAGTAAATGCAGCTATCGTTATAGCTCTTCTGCGTCAGTATATAGCGAGATAAAAATCGATTTATGTTTCCTGATGAGACTCGCCGGAATAAACTTACTTTTTACGAACTAATTAGCGCGATTCTGCCAATTCAGATTTATGTATGTACCTACATCGCGGGCGCTCTGATAATCTTATTTTTCACCGCTTTAATTAATGGATCTTTTCGGAAAAAAGGAGAGAAGGAATGAATGGATGTCTTGTACGCGAGATGCAATCCTCAAGCATCTCACGTAGATTTTTTAATCAGATTAATAATTCGAATTAAAATTTGTGTAATTTACAAAATTTAATTTTTTACGGTAATCTCAAAACTGCGCCAATCTCTCTCGGAAAAACATAAATAATCACGCGTGATGTAAAAAACTGATTGCGAAGTAAAAACTTTCGCAATCTTGCTCACGGTCACTTCATGTGCACTTTATTTCGCCCGTGTGTATGTGTGTGCAACTTAATCGCGCTAATCAGATTATCCGCCCAATGGTCTCTCGCGTGAGAGTAGACAGCACTGTGTTCTTCTTCTCTCGCCGGTTCTCCGAACAATCATCCGATCTCGAACGGTGAAGCGAGTGGTGATCCGATAAGTCTCTCGGGGGGCTTAAAGACACCCGGTATATCGCCCCGACCGAGACAAATAAATATTTCTGGTGAAGACAGGCTTTATCCGAGGTTTATATCCGGCGCTATAAAAGCGTGTCTCTCTTTTCATCGAACGGGCGTTCGAGTCTCCATTACCGGTCCGTTATGGGTTCAACCGTACGTCGATAATACCCGATATCCGTCTGATAAGATGTTTTTATACTCGCGAGCTGTGTGCGTATACAACACTCGTTGCTTCACGGCAACGTACATAGCGCGATGGAATGTTAGATTCCTTTATGTGAACGCGCGCGACCGGAACGTTGACGCGATTGCGCGCGCCGGAGATTTGTCCACTAGATTAAGCGCCGGGTTATAAATATGTGGGTGGATGAACTTCTTATCTATCGGCGGGAGGATATTAAATACGTGTTCGGTATACAATGATGTGTATGATACTCGAAGACTTCCATATACTGGAACGCGATGGAATCAGAGTCGGTACGCGCTGAGAAAGTCGAATCGGTTTCGCCATCAAAACGCGTTCCCCAGTTTCATTTCCGAGTTTGATCTAAACTCGTTAGATCTTACGGGATAATTGCAACGAGATGACACAGTAACTTAAGTTTCATTGATTTAAAAGATCAGGAAAACATTGTAAAAATGTTTTGATGTTTTATTCGCTCTCGATTATCTTCAGAAGTGATTTTTTAATTTTGAAAAGTTTTCTTTGACGCTGAAATATTAAAAAAAAATATATTTAAAAAACAATTTGAATATGATATGATAGTTTTACGAGATACGATATGTGCGACACATTCGATCCCGTTTCCCAAGTTTGTCGAAAAGGTGGGACCCGAAGAAGAGTTCGTCGAGTGCACTTAGTTGCCTTTTCTTCGCGCATAATGGACGCGTGTATCGCATCCGCTGTCGAACGTTGATGAGAAGCTAATGGATTTGCATAGGTGCGTTTTCTCGAGTGGAGAAAGTGGCGGCCGCTGAAAAAAAAAAAAAAAAAAAAAAAAGGACGAGTATAGCGATGAAGAAGTTTTTAATGGTAAACGCGGCGTATCCACGGCAAACTTCGGGGTAACCCGCGCGCGTTTTGGGATTTCCGCGTTGTTTGCGAACCGAGAGCATAGTGTTATTGCTGCAGTCTTGACCGGTCGAAAATTTGTGTTTACTCAAGGTGGCCTAAAGCGCGGGCTAAAATGTATGTGCGCGGGTCTCGTCCTACGCATCGTCAAAATATTATCTCTACACGGGCGGTGACCAGCGCCTAGAAAAACACATCTAATGGCCGAACGGCTCGTCGCAAACCAATTAACGGTGGCCGAGAGTCCACCGTCGGCTTTTCAACGAGATATTTTTTTCGAGAATATATATATATATATTTTTTTATCAATGCGATAACGCGTTATAGCACGAAACGACGCATCGTTAAAGAAAATAGTGAAAAAAAAAATTGCATCGTAATTTTTTTTTGTTGAGAATTCAACACCCTTAAAAAAAATTCATTTATTTCTTATAATCTTTTATTGTGCTATTTTATTCAATCATTCTTTTTCTTGGAAAAAACTTATCGTTTACGAATAATTTATTTCCACGTGTACGCGTTATTATTGCGGCGATTGATTTATCGCGACACGGCTGTTTCATGTTGTTCCGCGTTTGTGGAACACAGAAGGCTTCGCTTATCTCATTTTCCATATAACGTCGCGTGTACTTTCCTTGCTTTGCTTCTGCTTAAACAGCAGTTCAAGCACCGATGACAGATTGTTATGGGAAATTAACCCACCGAACCTCCTGTTGTCGCGACGATCCGTGAAGTATTTACAATGTTTTAACAACGTTTCCGTTGTTACTTTTATTTACCTGTCTGTTGTAAAAATGTATGGGAAAAGTCTCTTTCTTTTGCGCGCGATATCCTGTACTCCTGTCGTCGCGTGTTTGCAAAATCAGAGCGCGGGAATGTTCTTTCAAAAGTATAGTTAATAATCTCACTGACCTCTTTGGTAAATGAACACGTGCTCTTGGTGGTTTTCTTAGGCCACTTCATAGCGGTCTCTCTCGCAGAAGAGAAGAGAGCTTCCTTTTGTGTTCTTTCAAAAAGTCTACAATGCTCTACAATTCCGCGGTACGAAAACGAGCGAAGGAAAGAAGAAGGTAGAGAAAGCGAAGAGGAAGAGAGAATGGGACGGTCTCTCGTCGGGCTTGTCGTGAAGACAGACAGGCTTGAGGGGGGAGAAGGGTGGGAGAAAGGGAGAGAAAGATTAAAGACGGAGGGAAGTGGCACCAGCTGGCCAGGAGAGGAGACGATTCAATCTCTTTCTCTTCCTCCTTCTTGCCAGCCGAAGCCTTTCGAGAGGGCATCGAGAGAGGACGACAGGAGATAGCCAGGAAAAGAGAAAAAGTGTCTCGTATGTCACATGCGGGTCTCCGCGCCACGCTTCTTATTTCTCTCTTTTTCGTCTTTTAACTACCTTCCACCGTTACCACTGCAGAACCCTGTCGCCTGTCCTATCTTAGATAGTTTACTCTTATCTCTCTTTTGCATTCGTCATGTGAGAAAAAATAAACAATGAGACACACGAGTGTTTTGAAAGCGGAAAAGTTTTTGATAGAAAATGCGACAAACAGATAAGACAGTAGATTCTCTGGTAACTTTTAAATTATAGTAAATTAATTCATATTTTTTTTTTTTTATACACGTAACACACAAGCGCGGTTAATTAATGGTAATAAAGCACCGAGATACTATCGAGGTGTGTTTTTCAGTAGGTGTGTGTAGTTCTTGTAACTATATACGGGATCGCTCGGGGAACGCTGTGAGATAACACGTGTTTCTTCTCGCGACGTGAAATTTTAGTGTTTTATTGCGTGAACGCGCGCGTTACAACTTCTTCGGTTAAACTATCCGGTTAAATTATCGCCAACTATTTCGCACCTCGTCTAGACCAATTATACAGGTGTACGCGGACGTTCAGATTCTCGATCTCGATGAAAAAGCGAGAGATGTAAACACTTAAGGAAACTTTGTGTGTGGACATAAATTTTGACGAAATTTTTTTCTTAAAGCAGTTTACAAACTTTTCGCATGTACGTGTCTTTACGAAAAAAAAAAATTAAAAATACTGCCGCATAGTGTAATCTGACAATCTCGTTGATGTTTTGACGAGATAAAAACAGCTCGCGCAATGTATAACCTAAAACTTATAACTTATAGATAAACGTAACTACTTACGTGTTTTTTGTCCGGGTAAAAGAATCTCCAAGATAAGGAGCGCGCGACATTCTAATGTTATCTTATCGTATTTCGACAAGGTCGTACTGTTTGTAAAGGGCGATACCGTTTATCGTGCTCAAATATGTAATATTTTTTTCTCTTCAAATATTTAATCTTTTTTCTTCCCGAGAAACTTCACAACTGATATACTTTCGGTATTTTGCAGTATTGTAATCTGAAAGATGTGACGCGTGTTGACAATAATCGTAATCTCATCAATTCAAAATCTTTTTTTTTTTTTTTTTTTTTTAAAAACAAAGTTTCTTAATGTTTACTATTTTACATTTGAATCTTGTCATGTTGTAATTTAACACGACGAAGCAATGAGGGAACAAATTCACGCGGTCGGAGTTAGAGTTTTGCGAGCAACAATTTGTAAGATCTACTTCGTACACGGATGCGTGATTAAAGTCGACCATACAAATAACGAACGCGCATCATTTAACGTCTCGTGCAGTAATCTAAATATTGATGTACGCACAAGTGTTGTGTACGCACTTGTCGATCTCTCATGCGCGCCCCGACTTCAACATGCGCCGTCGATTACGAGGGAAATTCCTTGGTTTTTTTTGGCGCTCTTCTCTTCTCTTCTTCCTCGTGCCATCGCTTCGGATGATTTCTTAGTAATTACGGCGGATATCCTTGGATACAATTACCACGAGCGCCACGAGCGCGCGCAGCACCGAGCTGCGCAAAAAACTCGCACCGCTCCTGGACACGAAGTTCCCGCAATGGTTAACGTCGCGTGACCGCGTATTATACATATATATATATATATAGGGCTGCTGGATAATGCCGCATAATAAGCGTTTAGAGATGTCGGAAGAACCACCTTACGCTTTTCCTTTTTCTTTCTTCCTCCCCTCTTCTTCCCGTTCTTCACCACTCTGCTGTTTTTCAAACCTCGCGGTTGACGTTTACGCGTAACGTAGCATTGCATTTGCGTGCGCTCGGATTTCCACGTTGACAAAATAAATAGTACAATTAGCACGTTCCTGTCATTTTTAAATTTTGTTCTATTGAAATGTGTTATTTTCACTTTCAATTATGAGAAGAGCTAAGTGAATATATACACACCTACAGTTCGATGATTAGTTTTGTAATATTTGAAATATTGAAAAGTGCGCACACTTGAATGTGAGTTAGATCTAACTGTGTATTTGTAGGAAAAGTTTGAGGCGTATATAAATTCTACTTTCTTCAAGTTGTTTCTCGGTCGTCTGTTGCTACTATAAATGCTTCAAGAGTTTCATGACATATGGAAAGGCTGTTTCATGTTTCACAGTAGTTTAAGTCTCGGTGCAGTTGCTTTCACGTATCATTCGGAATTAGCTTTTTAACTTTATATTAGCTTCAATATAACATGTTGCACAATAGAAAAGAGAAATATATATATATATATATTATATTTTTTTTCTCTCTTATAATTTTAATTGATTTAAAGAAAAAAAGATTAGAATTTTATCTCTCAATTTGTTTTCGCAATTTGTGTTAATTTCCTTGAGTATTTTTCTGAAATATTTAATGATGAAACACGTATCGATTGTATCAGTCTGGTTTCTCCATCGTGCTTGATCTCAATTTCAATCTCTAGCAGCCTTCTCGCGGAGTAAATCCTCCCTACATCCGACAGATTGTCGAATCTCGTTTCCTCTAATTCCTATCAACATGCCCCTTTAATCCAGACATGGGTCGAAACGAGAAATCGTTCGATTCACAGACGTTCGCTGTAATCCCGCCTTAAACGAACGTGTCTTCTTATAGGGACAGGTGTATAGGCGCCTCCTTGTCTGCAAACGTGATTCGAATTCGGTAAATTTTATTCTCTTATACACGAGTGTTCGACACGGCATATTGTTTGTCAATAAATGCTGTGCCTAGTAGTTTTGTGAGATGTCTCTTTGATTATTTAACTAAAAACAAAATAGAAATAATATTTTTACTATAATGATGTAACGTTTATTTATTTATTTTTTTTAAATATCCCGGTTTTTTTTATCAAGAACATCAAAGTTTCAAACGTCGTCCGCGAGAGTTATTCTCGTCGACGAATATAACTCGTCGCGATTGAATTCTTTCACGAAGCCACATTGATGGCGTGTCGCGTATCGCGTTATACATTCTATATATGCATGCGTGCGCTTTAAGCGTCGACACCGCCATCGATCATTTAACCGGATCGACCGTTCGTCATGAGCGTGCAATTGATTTATTTAATGCTCGATCGTTGAACTACAGATTGCGGCAAGTGGCTGGGATTCGGTGTTGCGTAACTCCCAATAAAATTGTACGCGCGGCTATTACGAAAATCGTCAACTCGTCGTCTCGTTGAAAATCGTCGGTTAAATGCGTGTGCGCGCATCAAGCGCGCACGACGTTGCTACCGGATTATTACTTAGCGATGGCAAATTGATCCTTCTCTCCCAAGAAGCGCGCCGGTCTCCTTCCAGTAATTTACAAGCCCCGTGCCGCAATTCCGCGCCGCTAATGTAAGACGTGGATGCATTAAGTGCAACGAGAAAAGATCATGCGAGATAGTTGCATTGTGTTGTTCATTTTTATCCTTACTTTCATAAACGTGCATTTAATTGATACTCGAGTTTTTTTCTATTGAGAAAAAAATTTGTATTCTCTCTCTATCGAATAAATGTTATACAACAAGCTTATAAGCGCGATTCAAGTTTTCAAACAAGTTTCCTTTTACGTGTTAAAAGCTTTTCTTATTATATGTGTTCAAATATTCATAAAGATATGAATTCTTAATTCGCAAGTGATGTTCTAAGTATAGGATATTTATTCGTGCAACACATCATGTAGTTTACGAGGTACTTATTTCTTAAAAGCGTCAGTGATTCGACAACTAAAGCAAAAGGTATTATATTTGTGTCCTGTGTTAAACGTTCAACAATCGTTCCTACATGATTGGTATTTATGCAATCTCACATAGGAAATAAAATTCCGAAATCGCTTACGACCACGCGATGTCGCTGGCGGGCGAAAAATCGTTCGCGCGGTTCATTTTATATTCCAACATCTATACGGCGAACGCGCGCGTAAAGTACGTACTCCGAGAGAGAGAGAATAACGCGCGCGCTCCGCTCTGCGTGCGTATACACTTTTCAAAGTCCGGCGGATTTACATCTTTTGCGCGGGGCTTACGTACATACGTAACAGATTGCGCGCACGTACGTACATGTAGGTACATGGGGCCGCATACATTCGCGAAGCGTGCGTGTCGCCATTTGCAGATCAGCCGACGCCACGACGGGTTCGCGCGGCTCTTCTACATGCATCGAAACTGGTTTGCACCTGATACCGGCCTCGCGATCGAATGACGCGTTTCAGTGCGCTCTTTCTCTCTCCCCGACCGTTCGTCTTCTTCTTCTTCTTCTTCTCTCCTCTCGATTCTCCTCTTGCTTTCATTTCTTCCTCGTATTCTTGTATAACCGCCCTTCCAGAAGAGTCCGCGTGGATCACGCAAACTCCCCTCGAGCTCGTTCGATTCGTTTCTTTCGCGCGCGTCACGATATTTACTCTCGTGGGATAAGATATCCCGGCGATTGTTGAAAGTAGGTACGTGCGACACATGGCGGAGACGATACTCTGTGTAGCGCTATTTCACCGCGCGTTAAAATTAACTCTCGTAATCGTCTGTAATTTATAGATTTTTTTTTTTTTTTTAGCGCGCGTATCGAAAGTCATGAAAATCACATCGATCATGTTTCGAAATGCTTCGTGTACGACAACAAGAGAGAGAGAAAGAGAGAGTAAATAACAGTTAACTTGTGTCGATAAACTTCGCCAAGCGTGTCGTAAATTTTTTTCCTGCGAAATTGTTCTCCTCTCTACCTAAATAATAAAATGCAACGCCAGCTCTACGATCGAATGCTTCGTGCTTCATGATCCGTGGACATTTAATGGTCTCGAGGTCATCTAGTTATCGTGCAAGCTTGTGTGTCAAAATAGCTCACGTGCGTTCTAACGGTGCTCATATATGTATACATAGAGATAGAATAACCCCGTTAGGATGAATGAAAGAAAATTCGCGCAATTTTAATATTTTTAATATTTTTAATATTTTTAATATTTTTAATATTCGTTTATTACACATGTAATACTAATAGATATATCTAATATTCAAATGAAGTTTTCGTAGTAAATATATTTTATATCACTAAAACAATTTTCTAGAGAAGTAATTTCTTATTTTAAAATCGATCGATCTCTTTTTTGAAAGCATATCTGGGGAACATTCCGAAGAAAGTATTTTGAGATAATTAAAAGTTATATCACTGCAAATTATCTAGTGTTAAACTATACATATATTTGCGAGGATTCTTGAAATTTCCGATAAGTTTGAACAAACTCATTCGGTGCAAATTTTCGTTGATGTACTTTTGCGAGCTCCGTCTTATCGAGAGTAGCTCGTATACTATACTGTGTGTTTCTCGCCGCATGAATGATTCCATTGAAAACACACGTGAGGGAATAGATCGGAGAAGAAGGTCGATAGATTCGCGGGCGAATCAATCTGTTCTTTTTCTCGAGAGATGCTCGACTTTACACAGTAAAGTCCGAGAAACTGAAGCACTTGTTACAGTCTCTGGATTAATATAAAGAGAATAAAATAAAGAGAACATTTCTTTCTTTCTCTCGCATCAAAATATTGTTTTAAACAATTTGTCTCGATGAATTTATAATGTAAAATAAATATGAAGTAAACGCACAAAAACAAAAAAAGAACGAAATAAAAGTTGTATCGCGGAGTGAGATCTATCGAAATTTGTACGCGTTCGTGATCGTTCGATATTCGCGGTACGCGATGGATCCTCAAGGCTTCTCTTTTCGGCCAATGTCTCAAGAGGGAACCGTCTTGCCGTTCATCGCGAACACTTGGAAGGCAATTTCTGTTATCAATGTAATATTCTGCAGCGAGAGAAGCCCCGGAAATAGCTCATTGACTCTCTTGCCGCGTCGCTCATTGCCACATCCGGCACGATGCTTGCTGGTATACAATATAACTTGATACACTCGAAAGTGGAACAAAAGAGTCTCTCTCTTACGTGACACGCGGCTTCTGGATTCGTTGGCGCTCACCTGAAACAGCAACCTACAAACGATAATTGAGTCCCGCTTCCTCTCATAACTCCGCCAATCTTTTATTCTCGCGATCCGTTTTCTTTCGCTCCATTGTCTTCTTCGCAGAACAAAAAAAAAAAAAAAAATTGTTTTTGTTCAATGGTCGATAATATACACTTTTGTTTCACTAGAGCGGTACGTAAAAATTGAATTATTCTTTTCACAATTTAATTGAAAATCTCTCAATTTTTCGCATAGATTTTTTGAATCTTCGACATTTTAATAACGATATTTTCGCCGTGTTCGCCAAACGGTGCAAATAACGCGGCAACGTTCCTTTCCAATCTAACCACGATGTTATCGATATTCTGACGGGGAGAGGGGGGGAAAAAATACAATCCACTTTTCGCTCCACGCAAATAGCGCGAGAACATTTTTATACACCGGTATAAAAATACGCGTGCAGAAATATTGCGCTCGTTGCACGTGGCTTTGCGCAATCTAAATCGCTCTCGCGATCGTTTGTTATAAACCGTGCTTTTTGTGACGGTTTAATTAGACGTGATCTCGAGATGCATGATTGCCGCGATCGCGCGCGCAATCGGATTTGCTCTCTCCTAATTAACCTCACTCTAACTTTCCATTTACAATCCGTTTATCTTATCTGGCGTCACGCTCTGTGCGGTTCGAGTTATATATACGCGGAATAATATACGTGTATATTAACGTCGATATATAAACTATTATCGATATATAACTTTACTCTTCGACTGGGATTTGGCAACGGAAAGTGTATTTCGAACTTTGTGTCAAAGTGCTCCGGATTCGAAGACAGCTTGTGGAAACCGCAAGTTTCTCCTCCGCTGTACACAAACTATATTCACAAAGAGAGCGCGCGGACATATATCCCCGCCCGCTTCGAAACTTTAGAATTTGCTCGAGTGCTCCTTAATCTTTTTCCGATCAAAAGCCGCGTTGTTGTTACTTTCGATCTGTTCTTTTTCTCGATTTGAATTTCTTATCGGCATTTCTTTGTATATATTGACAAATTTGAAAATATACTTATTTATGGGATTCACAAGATTACGTAACACTGTGAGGCAAATGTTTTTACGAAACGAAACCCGTGCAAGATAACAAGTCGAAGAGTAAAATGTCACGATTACTGAAATCGTATCCCGCGTAACAAAATATTCTTGAGTTTGTAAAAAAAAAAAAAAAAAACGACCATATTGCGGTCGATGTGTAAACTCAGCCTCTATATCGAATGTACTCAAGTGCCCTACAGTTCAATGTTCTTCATATCCGTTCTCCGTATCTTGCAATCACGTATCTATTCGAATGACAACACTACCTATGGACTGTAGATAAGTATTCATGTGTACGTTTATTTTTGTTATTTGTGTTACAACAAAGAACTTCTCGGAACGATGCCTTATGGCCATTTAAATTACAATATATGTGTCTCGGCAGTTTTGAATTTCACTAAGGAATGACAGCGATGACATTGGAACGATGTTTCAATACAAACAAATATTTTTATTATTTAATCAAGAAATAGAGATCTTAAAAGTCACAAACGTTGGATGTGCGTAAATACATATTTTTAAATATTATTTATTTAGAATTTATATTAAATACACGCACAGTAATTCGAATATTCTTGTTATTATATGTGAAAATATTTTCTTCGAATCCATTCGGTCCTGTTAATTATTTTCTACACGTGTATTGTTCCATTACATATTGTTTTTTCTTACTCTGAGATTTTTTGTACGCGTGAGACACGAAACACTCAGTCTCTTTAAATTACAGTGCGTGTGTCGCCGAAATCTGCCAAGACCTCGCGTTTGAGACTTGACGCTCGCAATGTCTCTTTGGTGTGTATATTCTTCAATTATTTCATCACGCATGTGTGGGGGCTTTTTCATCGGCCGGCGGCTACCTATACCTCTCGTCGTGTCTCGAAATTGAGAAACGCAGAGACTTGTTTGTGTGACGCTCTTCGTGCATACGTGAATAATAACGTGCGTGTAAACGGAAAGGCAGAGAAAGAGAGCGAGAGAACGAGAGAGAGAAAGAGTCTGGAAGAACGCGGCGAACGTTTTCGGAGAAGTAAAAAGCCCGTCTGATGATTCACGGTTGATTCTTTCGGCAAAATGCGCGGTAATTTCTGTTGGTTCCGCCGCGCGATGCCACCGCGGTGGCACAGTCTTCTAGTTTCATTCATCGTACACGTCCGCGTACATACACACGGTGCGGTCATAACGTTTAACGATGCAAAAAGCACGTAATGTCTGAGATCGTAGAGAAAAACAATGAGACGATGAGAGAGAGAGAAAAAAAGAAGTGCCGATCTTCGAAGCGACCCTCCCGAAAACAAGTAAGCGTGTCCGTTGGGAGTAAACTTTGTAACGGTGTATTATTCCGCGATGGTTATACCACACACTCTCTGCCGGGACTTCAGTTTAATAATCAATAATTCCTGCCCCCTTTTGCCTCTCTGACAAAGCTGAACAGATCGTGTGCCACAATCGTGCCGATCGTGCTGCAAGAAATTTGTCCGCCGTCGATCGTGTCGTCGTGACCGACGTGCGCTTCGTCATCTGGACGATACTTTCGCAGTGATCAGGAAGGGGAAGGAAACTGACCACTTCCCCCTTTGAAACTCCGTTCTCCTGCCCTTTCTCGGTTTTTTTCATCGTGACTATTTTATTTGACAAATAGCTCTCGAGCTGCGCTTCCTCCGGGAATCTTGGACTTTCGTCCGAGTTGCTGTAAACGATTTTTATTCAAAATAAGATTGAGACAAAATTTGAAAAATAATTAAATTCTAACTTACAAGCAATTGATGTTTTTTTCGACAATAATTAAAATGAATCTATCGCGTAATAATGTTAACAAGAGTACGATCGGGACGATGGATACACGCGATGGCACATCGAGTGTAATCGGAAGGAAAAGATTTTCTTAAATTATCTAGCTGCAAATAGTTACGGATACGGTAACAGAAGCCGTTTCGCGAAATTGTATTCCTCTCGATAGGGACGTGACATTTCCGGTTTCACCTGAGCGAGTTCGTATCGGGTGACCAATCGGCTGCCGCTTGCAAGATGTTGCGACGCCCGAGGGTCCCGAGAATTGACCTGCGACCCATCCTCCTTGCCTCCTGCTGTCTTGTCTTCGAGCTGATAGCTCGAACGACCATACCAGATTTGAGATTGAAGAATGTAACAATTGTGCTCTTTCTAATATACATAACATTCGAGACAAAAGACTTCTAGCATACTTTTTTTTTCTTATTACACGTACATAATTAACTTACAAGAGAAGTGCATGTAAAATAATGTCTTCATGCAGTAATTACACAATCAAGGTAGTGCCTCGCGTCAAGTTCACGCGCAACAAAGTCGCGCTCGAACTAAAGTGTGAAGTCACGTGACTTTAGACACGTATTGTTTTTCTTCTCTTTCCTGTCACATGACTTTACTCTAGTCACGTTTTCAAAAGCACGTGACTAAGGTAAAGGCACGTGATATTAGTTACTTACAAAAAAGTAAAAAATTTCTGTTTTATTATTTTATTTGTTTTCCTATTTTTAATTTTTTAATTTCGTTATTTCTCTCTCTCTCTCTCTCTCTTTCTTTCTCTCTTTCTTTCGGGTTATTTCTACAGAAATACAGAGTTGATTTATCGATACTTATATTGTTACGTTTAAATTTTTCTTTCTTTATGCACTTCAGAAAGTATACAATATGATGCGCTATTGAACGGATTCTCGCTGTTATTCCATTAGATATGTTGCACCCCACAGGTGCAACCTATATTCTTGACGTTATTTGCATGGCGACGTGATAAAATCTCGCTCGCATGTGCCAGGATATACAGGAAACCCGAGTAGATCCCTCGCGCCACTTGATAGTATCAATTCGTCGTTAACAAGTCTATTCGCGACGTTCTGTCGTACCGCAACCGACGACCGTACATTTACTTTTGTTTTGCGCTTAAAGTAGATGACACGTGACAATAACACAATGTTCTTCGATAATTTTTGAATTTTGGGAGAAAAATTCATAAAAAACAATTTCTTAAGTTCTAGCAAAAGCGCCAGAATAATATTTAACCCGGGAAAAAAATACGCCATTATGTTTTGAAGTAATTATTAGGCTCTTCACATAATCCGCATTACGCGCAAATTTTCTCTTCCCTGTCTAACATCGCTTTTCAATTTTTTTTCTTTGCGCA
This sequence comes from Pseudomyrmex gracilis, assembly GCF_002006095.1. Taxonomy (NCBI): domain Eukaryota; kingdom Metazoa; phylum Arthropoda; class Insecta; order Hymenoptera; family Formicidae; genus Pseudomyrmex; species Pseudomyrmex gracilis. The sequence continues at coordinate 299,988 of NW_018020606.1, forward strand.
TTTCCAACGCGCATTGTAAGAGTCGCTTTATTATTTTCTATTATGATCCCGTGGTGCGCGTAGGGTTCGCGGTTACGCGGCTCACGGAAAGCGGTTGCGCGAAGCTGTACCTGCTCACCTTCCTCCGAGTGCAGGTGCAGTCCATATTTACCGTGTTATTTACAATTTACGCGGTGGAAGCGATAAGATCGCGCGCATCCCGGGACGGGAAACGAACGTGTCAATATTGAAAATACGAAACGATATTTTATTACGCTTCTTCGGGGGATTATACACACATACTTTCGCTCGTTCGTGCGCGCCTACACCCTCTGCTTTATCTTTCATCTTTTCGATCTTCCTGTCGAAGAACTCTCTCTATCTCGTGAAAACATTCAAAACTTTGTAACATTCCAGCTCTTTTACACGTAATGCACACACGGTTGGAAAATACGATTAGAAAAAGGTTTTAGGAAAAGATGTGCGTTAATTTGCGTTTATCTCCAAAAGTGGAAGAGAGAGGATTTCGTTAAGAGAGAGAGAGAGAGGTTTCTACTACGCGCGCTTTCTGTTTTCCCCGACGGTGTTTACCCTCGCTCTTTGGTCGAACGGTTTGCGTTATCATTCGCGTAATTATCGTAAAATATCGACGCTTAATTCCCGATTCGCGCGCTTTTAACGCGCCGATAACGACGGCTTAAAGCGATCTTACCTGCGCGGTCCTGGTGATAGTCGCGCCGCGTTACAGTATTACACTCGCACTTAATGCGGCCGCGTTATCGTTAAATGCTTACTTAAGGATGACTGCTTAAAGATTATTGCGAACGCATTAATGCGGGAATTAATAGGTCGCGGCAATTTGTTCTGGGAATCGATGATGTTTTGTCGCGCTGTGTTATTATTGGCACACGTGACGATAGAATGCAATCTGACGCATTTTAGCGATACACTTATCGATTCGGTAGTTCAAGTTTATTTTTGTGTAGTCGCAATAAAGTTTTAACAATCAGATCGGATGATTGGTTGGTTAGATCCGGTTCGTGTGATATTTCTCAATTAATGAGCTTTCGGATAATTGTCGCAAAAATAACGCGGCGCGAACACGTGCTCGCCAACGTCATTGTGTAATTAATGTATATCGCAACGCTGCTTGCGTCGCTCTTCCCTTTTTAAAACGAGCAATGACTCGTTAAAAAGGACTAATTACCGCACCGGCTAACGACATTATTAGCTGTAAACGACATTAATATTTATTAACTGTCAATTTATCACAATGCAAAATGGCTGATAATATCCTCCCTCGTAAACCATTTTAATTATTGCGTTAAACACGTGAGTTCGATTTTTCGAAATATTCTCCTTGTTGGTCATTTTTGGTTCCGTATTTCTGATTTTTTGCGCGACTTTTTCTTCTCTACGTACATGTGTGTATTGACTTCTGACGATTACAACACACATCATTACCTTTACAAATCAAGCCAGTTCCGATCAGATTCGCGCCGGATGTGCAACAGGTGAAATTGCACGTCGAGAAAATTGCCGATCGTCGATCTCGCTTTTTTTCTCGATTAGATTCTTTTCCTCCTTTCTAAATCCGCTTTGTATGTCTTGTCTTTAAATGGCGATTTGTTAATTTTCTTCGAGCAACTTCTTGAAAAAGAGAATTGAATATTTCTGATATTGTGTATATTCGATTCTCTCGTGTCACTTTGATTACACGGAGCGCAATTTCCGCGTGTCCCATTATACCGCTATGTATATCGAAAATTAATATCTCGGCGTAAGCAACCATTCGTCGCTATCTCGCGAATCACGTTCGGTTCGCGCACACAAAATATCGGGGCAATTATTAAGAAACGATCAGCCTTAACACGCGGAGGTCGTGCTCCCGGCACGAACGTGATTTAATATACATTTTGCCAGTCCGGATCGTGAGCACCACGCCCGTCTTAACGGCGGCACACGCCAGCCCTGACCTTTTCCATCTCCTTCCTCGCTCGTTCTTCGTAAGATCAAGAGATTGCGGTGGCTTCCAGCCGTGATCGGCGCGAATGATGCCTTTATACGGCGGACACGGGTTTTTGGCTTGCGCCATTTTGGACCAGGCCAACCTCTTCTCGTAGGAATTAATTAAAAATAACGTGCTTCTCTTAAACCGAAAGAGAAAGAGAGACGAGACGTTTCTTGTGGTCTTGTCTGGTACGCTTCGGAAGAGCTTAATCTCGTCGTAACGAGTCACGCTCTCGTACGTATTTTTTTTTTTTATCGACCAATTTAATTATAATAATCACTCCGCGCGATACATCATTCTCGTTTATCGGCTTATTTGGCGAAATTTTTCCGATACACAATGTAATTATCGTGTAACATTGTTGAGAGTAAATTTTCTATCATGAGGCAATAATAAAAGAAATATAATTCTTGTTGCGGCAATCTGTCGCTAAAAATAATGAATTTTAAAACGCGAGTGAATGTAATGTATAAGATATATTGGAAAATTACGCGAGTGTAGTTTACCGCAAAAGAAATGCAAAGTTGATGAGACAAAAAAAAAATGCACAGGCACAAAACTATGTATATAAACCGCGGCAAGAAACTGGATTAAGGCCGGAATAAATCACTCGTTATACGAGGCAACAGTTGTTGCGACATGTAGTTCCGCATCTGTTGTATAATAATCTGCGCCTGCGCTCACAGGTGACAGATTTACTACGAGAGAAGATTTTCTATTAAACACGCATGCGCGACTATATTAAGTTGGATATAATTTGTAAAAGATAGATGGCCATATTTAATTATAAATTTTAATTTAATTTGTTTTTACCAAACAAATAAAATAGCGAGCGAGAAAAGTGTTACAGCTATTCGCCAGGTGTTGATTACAGCGCGCGTTCATTAACGGTTTACTATTCATCTCGTTACGTTCGTTAAATCGTCTGTAAATTATTCGAATTTTCTCTTTGATGGGAACCAAGCCGCGATCAGTTCCCACAATAAACTCGCCACCCTCCGCGGTTGTCGTTTTCATCATCCCCAATTCATCTATCTCGTCGACAAGTGGTCATACTCGATCGATAGTAATACGACTGCAACTCGTTCCCGTGTATTTGCGCTCGCATGTAGACACCAGGACGCGGTCACGTATTACACATATCAATTTTAAAATGTGTGTCGTGTATAATGCACAGAGTACTCGACGTCTAATGTTTACGGTCGAGAAGTTTTCAAGTTACGAGGTAAAAAATTTTTCGAGAGTTCTTCTGAAGCAGTCTGATTACAGTTTCTAAACAGCCCTCGACGAGTTCTGGCGGAAAAGTCGTGACTTGAAGCGTTCTAATTTTTAGATAAAAAGTGTCATTTTATTTTAGGTTTTTTAAAAATTTAATTAAAGATGAGATTATTTTTCAACCTACATCAGCGTTTTGCTCGTGAAATAATAAGTTAGAAAGTTATTGCATCTTCAAAATCAATGTAAAAAATTCTTTAATTTTTAATCGATTATTTATTAGTTTTTTTTTTAATCTCCTAAGACGTCGATCAATCAATTGACAACAAATTCATGTTGAATAAGCAAAAGTTTTTCTTTTCTTAATTAATCATGAATAATTCAGGCTTTCTACAATTTCGCAGAAGCGCGCGAGAACTCTAATCTATGAAAATTTACTTATCGGGGGGTGACTTTATCCACTCCCCTTTTTTTCGAGTCGAGAGGCATACGCGTGTCGCTGCACGTGTGCGAGCGCTTCCGGGGGAGCCCGCTAACTTTTTAAAAGCTGCATGCGTGTGCGGCGAGCGCGCGTACGGGGGTCTCGCGAGTTCCCACGGCGGATGTGCACCGAGGTACATGCACACACACACACACACACACACACACACACACACACACATATCCGCGGGAAGCTACGGCATATACGGGTGTCGTCGTCGTTAACAGAACCATTCGGTCACATGCCGTGGGGTTGCCGACCCAGCCAGTGGGCTGGTTCTTCACGCCCTCGTGCACACACGCCGCCGCCGCCGTCGACGCTCTGACTTATGCCGTTCCAGGTGCAGGTGGTCGAGACGAAGGGCAAAGAGAGCTCGTACATATACCATATATACGTATATACAATATGTAAAATCTCGCGCAGATATTCCCGCACTGCGTCATTCGGGAGAATCGCGCGATAATGACTCGCTCGTATCTCCTCACCGCGAACGTTTGCTTCAGTGAACTGAATTCTGTGCATCAATTAAATGAAGAGAGAAAAAAAAATCGCGGTTGTGTGCGGCGAGACGAGATGAGGCGAGAAAAATTGATGAAAACGAAACAACGTTGAGAAATGCGGAATAAATAATTGAACCAGGTCTTGCGCGCGCGGGGAGACTTGGCAAGAGCGCGTACACACAAACAATGAGCGTGCTTGTCACAAGAAATTGTGTATTGTTATGCACTTTCCGCTACACTTGGCGCGAGGTAAAACCTCGCCGTAATTCTTGGTGTTGCGTTTTTTTTTTTTTTTTGCAAAGCGTACGCATTTCTACGAGCAATGAGGCGTTGCCGCGGATTGCCGACAAAAAATTCCGAGACTGTGTGTGTGTGTGTTTTTTTTTTATTCCAACGATGTTTATCCACGCACGATCGGATTCCGCGGTTTTACGGCAAAACCGAGACACCGCGTCTTGAAACAGTATCCGTTTTATGCACGACCGGGTGCAATCACGCTCGAAAAAGAAAGTAATTCGGTCGATTTCGCGCATCCGGTCTTGACGAGCCTCTCTTTATCCTGCGAATATATATTGTTTGTTTAATTCGCAACAAAATTGCGAGCGAAACGCGCGATTCGTTAAAGTTAGCTAATCCCGACATGAATTTCGCCGGGATTCGAAATGAACCCGATACGCCTTTTATTCGTGCGTGTTCGCGCGGAGATAATTGTGAAAATATGCAAATGCAATCGCGTACGCGCAAAAGCAAATTATTTGATCTCGAAACTTTCACAACACAAAACAAGTCGTGATTTATTGCGGGACAGAGTATTTCCGAACAATCGTTTAAGCCCTTCAAGTCCATTGAGGGGAATCATTAATATCTATCGATACTCGAATGTTATTAATGATATGAGCGCTGTGGCGTTACTCTTAATAGAAATCATATATATCATACATCCAATCGTATATTCAGAGAACAGATCTGATGCTTCGTCGATCTGCGCGAGAAACAATTTATCACTCGAGATTCGTCGAATATATTCGAATCGCCCGATCACAGGACTCTCTCATTTACAATCAAATTGTTACTTTGACCAGAGAGCGAGCGCGGTTGTGGATACTCGCGCATATGTGCGCGATATATTTACCGAGAGTTATATTTAATTACAAAAGCACCGTGTGCGGAGGCGAACCGGATGAACCGATAAGAGATTTATTCACGCCCACGGCGCGTGCAAACTACCGACGCTGTTATTATCGATTTTCAAACAGGAGACGAGAATTTTTGCGTAGATACCCTTGTAGGAATTGACGAACGGCCCAGTATTGGGTCAATATCGGCAAACGAGGCTCGATATTGGTACGACAGTAGTAGCCAGTACTGGGCGAATATGCTTAATGATTAGATCGAGCCAACGCTG
>NW_018020606.1:306398-387880 GCF_002006095.1 Pseudomyrmex gracilis
AAAAAAAAAAAAAAACACATTGAAAACAATATTGTTACTTTTAAAGAGCGAAACTTTCCTCGATTATTTATTTTCTGGCGCGACTGGGAAACGCTTCTTTTGTTGTCGCATCTAATGCGACTGGTGCAACGATTCGGTTTCGTATCGGCGTATGTAAGGGCGGAACGCGGCCCGTATACGACCGTTCGCAAACACCGTTCCGGGGCTCACGCAGAAGATACGATCTCTCTGCTCGCATATACAAACGTAGCCAACGTCCTCGGCCGGGTGCGCGCTCCCTTCTCCTCTCGTAAGCCAGCTACGCCATTAAGCTGGAATTCAGGTGTATTAACGATGCCGCGCGCGCGGGCAGGTACGTAGCGACCACCCGTGGCCACCCCAGTAGCAACGCTAATAGCAACGCCACGGCCGGAACCGTTCGTTAGGAGGAGATTTTATTTCGCCTATCTTACGCGCTCGCTCCTCCGAGCTACACGACGTTTACTGCCGACGGCGGCAACACCGGTGCCCCGTTCCCAATGGGAAAAGGGTTGTGGAGCGCGCAATTGTACGCGCGCGATTGCGCGTCGCGCCTTATAACTTGCGAGGATGTTACTCCACACAGACTCCGCGCGCGACCGAAGAGTTTAATCGCAATATTTTACAAAGCTCCTCGGAATTATTTTCATCCCCGTTAATTATAGGATATTAACGCACGCTCGTTCATTTATTTTGCCGATCGCGCAGTGCGTTTGTGTGTTAATTTGATTACCACTGTGGCAATCTCGATCGACGACGAGATCAAAAACTTGCGAGTTGAAAGGTTTGACGATTATACTGCGAGATTTTAATATATGTTTTTTAACGTGCAGTTTTCGCGGAATTTATTCCGCTCTTTCACCGCAGTATCTTCTTAGTGTTTGTTGTATTAATGTGTCCTTTTCAATAAGCGCGAGTTTAAAATTGTACGAGAGCTGTGCACGCGCGCACACACAACGTCGCGTGTTCTCGCTCTTCGTGCGCCGTCTTCCGTAAAAAAAAACGAAATATGCAGAAACAGGAACACGAGATGCGACTAATCCTGCGAGAATATAAGCAAAGCGGACTGCATCCGCGTCGCCGTGCTCTTATTGGAGCGCTAAGCGGCATCCTCGTTATCGAGAAATTCCAGCGAACAGAAGTCCCGCAGGTGCTACGGGAGAATTAAATGAATGCCGCGATGCGTCCGTTGATTTATTAATTTCTTTTTCGCGAGAAACGTGATTTTAATAACATAAATATTTTTGTGTTTTGATATAATAATAATTATTTTTTTTTTACCAATGATATCATTAATCGATTCGTTTGAGAGCAATGTTTTTTTGTTTTTATAAATAAAAACGATATTCATTAAAATTTATTAAAAAACGTTAATTTAAGAGAAATTTTATATTTTGCATTTCAGGTGGTTCTGTCACTTCGACGACGACAACTACGTGAACGTGCCGCGCCTGTTGAAACTCCTGGACAATTATAATCCGCGCGAGGATTGGTACCTCGGCAAGCCCTCGATACCTGCGCCCTTGGAGATTAACAGACAAGGACCGGAGCCGCAAAAGCGACCGGTGAGTGCGAATCCGATCTTTTCTTTTCTCAATATTTTTCTTTCGTCTTTTTTTCGACGATTCTCTTAAATACGTTCGGACGAATTTGTTCTGGATCGTTCGTCCGAATGAACGAATTCCGATAGACCACCTGCTCGGAACCCCCCCCCCCCGTGGTGTGTTTCACTTATTGTAATTACACGTTTCTTCGAAACTCTCAATCTATTACGGACGGATATCTTCGCGCGCTCGGTCAACCAAAAAGAAAGATGTCTGTCTCGGAAAGACAAGGGGGAGGATCCGGTAATACAGAGCTCGACGGTGGCAATTTGAAGCAGTGACAACAACGAGCGCTGTATCGGCGCGCTTCGCCGCCCAGCTCGCGAGAATATTGTAGACAGACGATGGCAAAATTGGCCCGGTCCTTTGAAAGATCTCCGATGAGCTCGAGAGATGAAATTATATAAACGCGTCAGCGAAAAGAGAAAAAATCGGGAATAAGGAAAAGATGAAAAAAAAAAAGAGAAAAAAAAACGCGGGGTAAAAGAGATCATCATTCGCGGTAGATTTTCTTTCTTCTCTCTTCTTCGCGATTCTTGAGCGCGCGAGAAGCTCCGCGCGCTTCTCCGCGCGTCACTAACGGATGATCTTATCGAATTTATGCATTCGCGAGTTTAGCTTCCGGCGAATCTGGCGCGCATACGTCTCGCGCGCGAGAGTGTTTCGAGTGAAATAGGGATCGCTCCGCTTTTGTAAGCGGTTCGTTCGAGAGAAGGCAACCGCGCCGCCGCGTTTCTATTCTTTTTAACGCCTTCCCGGCGGCGTGTTCGAAGCTATTCTCTTGCACGTCTCATATATATTGTACGTATATATCTTTGAGAGAAAGAGAGACAGATAGAGAGAGTGAGAGTGAGAGAGAGCGTGCGATAGGTTTTTACGAGTAGATCTCGTTCTACGAAGCCCACGGCGCGTCCGTGAAATTCCGATTTTCCTCCACGCGAGAGAGACGCGGCGCGGTTTACCGTCTTCTCGGATATTCAATCTACGACACTTTTTTGCAAGTCCCGTTGCGCGTATATCCGCGAAATTGTCTCTCGGAGGTGTTCGACGTATTGCTTGCAATGCGTTTTTTTTCGTCGTGCTATTTCTCCGTCCATTGTCTTTCTATCTGATCCCGCACGGTTGGTGACTTTGACAATATTTCCGACTTGTACAAAGATTAAAAAAAAAAAAAAAAATTAGATGACAAAACATTATTGTGTGACTTGCAAAATGTCTCGATTGTAAAAGTAAAATGCGAAATGAATCACGCATTCGCGATTATCTGATATCGCGAATTCGAAGTATCAATTCGCGCGTGCGCGAAGGAATATGTGTCTCATAAAAGCGAACGAGCCGACATAGTAGAGCCGCGTTCTTTCAAGACGCAGCAGCCAAGCGAAGAAACTCGCTCGTGCACAATCACGAATCGATAAAAGCTTCCTTCCCCCCTCGTCTTATGTGCGCGCTGCTTCGGGAGATACACGATTCGGATGTCGCCGATATGATCGCCGTCGCTCGGCAGCAGACACGGGTTAAAGGAAGCCCCGGCGATCTTATCACCAACCGCGGTGTCATGCTATGAGGCCATTAATCCTTTTTCTTTTCTTGTCGGGACGGTGGGAGATGAAGAAGGAGATCCGTCCCGTGTGTGACGGGCCGTTCAAACGGCGGACGAGGGTTCCCGATGTGTTCCGGAAAAAAAAATTTCACGACACGCGCGTCATTCAATTTAGAAATTGATAAACCATTTTATAATCCGTCGCTTGTGTGTCGGGGAACGTGAAATATGCATTTTCTCTTTCTTTTTCTCGCGCGATACGCGCGTAGTCGATATTTTGTTTTATCTGTCGTTGGTGTGTGTGTGTTTTTTTTTTTACGCTGTCGATGTTTGCGTGTTACCGCGGCTGAAAATATAGAAAACGATGTGTACGAATTGGAAAAGCTGCTTCCCGCTGTTTCCTCCTTTTATCGCGAGAAAAAGACATGTGGGTGAAGGGGAAGAGAGGGTAAATAGATGAAGGAGATCGGGGAGAGAGAGGGAGGGAAAGAGATACCACGGTGCGCTCCCGAGATGAAACGATAAATCTTGCAAAAGCTCGTAAGATCCGTTCTTCCTTCCGAGATTAACTGCTTCTTATAAGGTTCGATCAGAGTCATTCATCACAAGCGCCTTTTCTTGATATCTCTCTTTCTCCATTCCTGATTTCTCTTCGACGATCGTTAAAGTCTAATCGCAGCATGCGGATTTCTTTTTGCCATCCGCGGACTTCGCGCGATCTACGATCGCCGATAATCGATCGGATCTCTCATCACCGAACGCGGAGAGATTGTGCGCGCGAGGATCGAACAGGAAACGCAAACGTGCGAGATTGAGATCTCTGATTTATTGAGTAGTTTCCTTATTTAAGACTGCGACAACTTATTTCAGGCGTTTTCTGAATCATTCGGAAAAAGAGAGAACTCGAGATCTCTCGACGTGACAAATGTTTGAAATTTTTAGAAAAATACAAATATCATTTTTTTTTTTTTTATACAGTTTGGCTTTTCGATATCAAATAATTCAAACGATCGAGTCGTGAAGTAAAACTCCAACAATCTGTTTAATCGGAAAATATAGACGTGTGTTTTAATTCATTTTTAAGAAAAAAGACTCGATTTCAATACAAACTAATTTGACTTGAAAAAATCCAATTATCCTCGAAATCGAACGCAAACATTCCGCGCGAGAAACTTTCTCAATTTTCCTCTCTCGCTAATTGAAAAGCGCACTTCGGCACAAAAAACAAACGCGAACATTAGCGATTCGCAAGAAAAATGTTGACGTATGTACAAATAATCCAGCGCGCGGGCAAGGGGAAAACTCGTCGCACGCTTATCCGGAATGAAAGAAAATTTTTCACGTCGTTGTTTCGCATGGAAAGGGGGAGGGGGGAAGCTAGTGTTGTCGTGAGATCCGGTCAGACAACTGAACCGACGATGGCCGATGCCAGTCGCAACAACGACTCGTTACCGGTCTGCGGGAGAGACACGAAATCGATCGATCGCTCTGGTACGTGCATGTCGGCGCATCGATCGTCGCGTGGGTAACCCACTTAACTTGATGCGGTGTTTATGTGGAATTTAAATTGGCCGGCATCCTCCGACACGCTTTCCTGGCGGCGCACTTAATCCGTTAAGTGCACAGCAAAAATCGCTGAGTATGTACAAGATTTTCTTAAGCACACCCCCGAGAAAGAGAGAGAGAGAGAAGAGCGTCCAAAGAATTTTACTAAAACGCTCGGGAGAGATGATAAAGCGATCAAATTACGTTGCGCAAGATTAGTGAAACTTTGAAGGCAAAGTACGTATAAAGGCGTTTGTGATATATTTTATAGTTAAATTTATACAAAATTCTCCTTCGAGAAAACTCGTCTCTTGATGAACTCAGTCCGCTGGAGTGGATGATTCTACATTTTCTTTCTTACGCAAAATAATAGCGGCAATTCGTAATTCGCGTCTGTTTGTATCCAAGAACGTAGAGAGAACGTTGTAAAAATCATCGCTTTCGTGTGTTTTTTTTGTTTCAATCGGACTTACGTAAAAGAAATCTCGATGAATATTACGTGGGATTTACGTAAGGTGACAGGCTCAAGATCAGCGCTGCGATCGTTTTATTCCGGTTTTATTAAGCGGCTATTTGGCACAGTATGTTCTGCACGGTGAATGGACATTGTTCGGCGCGCATAAAGGGGTTTCAGATCTCTCGACGGACGTTTTTTCTCGGACGTCGTTCCTACGTGGTCCTCTTTCTTCGCGGTTCTCTTCATTCAGCCTTCTTACGATCCGGTCGGACCAGTATCGCGCGCACGAAAACCTCTTGGAAGTCGATCGAACGCGATTTCTGTGTAAGCACAGAAATCGTATTGATAACCACGCATGCCAATCCCATTTAAAGCTCCTTTTGGACGTATAATGAAAACCATTTTCGTGCGAATGACGTTCGCCGCGCGCGCTGTATGATATTAATTAAAAGAAAAATCGCGCCCGATTATTCTCTCTCTCTCTTTCTCTCTTTCTGCTATCGATCTGCGCTCCGCCCTTTAATTAGGCTAAGAGGCATCCCTCTATCTTTTATTCATTTCGCAAAAAAAGGCAATTTGCATAAATCTACAAGAAAAAAGTGAGCGGACTGCTTGACCAAAAGAGAGGCGGTTGTTACGCGCTTACTGTGAACCAGCGCTTTAATCTCTGCAAAGTACCCTGGTACTCGAGTATGTATCAGAATCTCTCTTTTTATCTCATAAATTACGATGTTTTACTAATCTATTAAGAATTAATTATTTTTAAACAAGAACTACTACTCGTGGAAATATTTAATGTAATGAAAATAAAAAGCGTGGAGTAAATATAACGAAATAAATTTGCGACAGAAGTGAAACTTGTGTGCGCGTCCAAAAGTTTATTCCCTTTCTCAAAAAAAAAAAAAAACATTGCAAGAAATTTATTACTGTCCTCTTCGCGTTCATCGCGCGACGAACAATTTCTGGAGCAATAGTTGACGAGAGCCCGAAAAGGGGGTCGGCTTATGAGTTTCGTCACGTTGCGCGCTTTCCGCCGTGAATGCAGATGCGTTTTGCTCTCGTCCTTATCTCGAGCGCGAATCGGCGGCGATCCGCGTGGCAGGGGGACTCCGTGTATCTACGGTGTAATACATACACACGGGTGAAAGGTGATTACGCGCGCGCGGCGTTCCGCCGGGGCGAGGTACTTATATCCGTTGGCGGAGAGCACACCGGGTTCGCTTCGTCCTTCGTCCGGTACCCGACGAGTCGGTCGAGAGCTATCTCTCCCGGCCCGACCCCCCATGGGTGTGGTACCATCTTCCAACCGAGATTATGGTCTCCGCGCCGTGGACGTTGCTCCCCGCGGGCACCGCGTACTCGTATATTATATTTGCCCGAGAAATCTCCGGACCCTCTCGGGGCGCACACGTGTGCGCACATCCACAGTGTGCCCGGAAAGAATCGGCTCGTTACTGCAACTGGGGCGGGATCTCGTTCGCGGCGGCAACGTTCTTTCTGCTCGCTCCGAACGAGATAAATATCGTAGGCATAAGAATAAAAAGATATCGCCCGCGATTAATAAAATATGAATGGGGGTCGGGGGCGCTGGTAACGTTGTCGCGTACACGGAAATATGATTCAGCGTTTTGTTTTTTTTTGTCGGGCGAAAATTCTTTTCGGCATTTTTCGGAACACCCTGTAGCGCGTGTACGTAATATGCATTTAGAGATCCCCGCGCGCCATCGACCGCAGGAAGCCGAGATCTCTCTTCGTTAATGCCCGGTCGTGTGCGACGGGGTGTGTCGTTAATGTTTTTTGCGCGTGGAATTTTCAGCGAGCCAAACCGATTTTTAAGCGGATCACCGAGAAAGCGAGCGAGCGAGCGCACGTTGCCCGCGCAAGAATTCGCCCGTGTTTTGTGGAATATAAATATACATACATATATCGGGCAATGAATATTCCTTTGAATTGTTTTTACTCCCGACGTGAATAATCGCAAGGATCGATTTTGGTTATCGTTTCAGGTGAAACAAACAAATCCATTTCCGATGCGCGAGCGTCATTTGCGTCGCAAATAAGAGCTACGTACAATTAATGTTCGCGCGGATTGACAAATGGGGGTTGCGGACTCGCCGATGTATCCGGACGGGGTTTACAAAAGCGTGAGAGAGCATGTGGCAATTGCAGGATGGCACGGTTTGTCGAAGGGATAATTAACTCGAAACGGGCCGGGGCACGTACGCGCGGATCATTAATTTGGATTCTTTCGGTGGCATCGTGCGGCGCGATGCAAACTGCAATGAGCCGAGCGCGCGGAGACTCTCTCTCGTCGGGTGAAAGGAACGTTGTCGTTTGGATGAATGAGCGTAATCCGCAAATTGATAGGCAAAGTATAGGCGATGTAGGCAGCGATGCGAGCGGATTTGCCGTGTCGCTTGTAGGTCAATGCTGCGGGGGATAATTTGCTAATCGCACGTTCCCTCGCAACTTTGCCAATCGCCCCCCGGGGGGCAGCGACCCATATCGGTACTGAATTGTTGTCCTGTAATTTCACGAGAATACATTACACACTCGCTTCAACCGCACGTATATACGTCGTCAAATAAAACCTTTGTGGATTTGGTTCAATTTCCTGAATATGTAATATTACTTTTATTTTCTTGGCGTCCGGAAGACAACGTCGTGTACACGATGATGAAATCACACACACACACACACACACACACACACACACACCGTAATAAATATACGTAAAGAAAAGAAAATAATAATTTTATAATATATAACAATTATAAAAGATACAAAATTAAATTGCATGTGCACATTATATGGCGATTTGATCTTTTGCGCCAAGAGAGAAACTTACCGAGGGAAAAGGAGACACGCCCCGTTACAATGGAGTCGATCGTCCGGAGAGCGATTAATTCGCCTGCAGGCGAAGATCGGTGAACGTCGGTGGTCATTACTTTACATTTTCCCCGACGGCGTCGTAATTGCGCCCGCAGGAGCGCGATATCGCGCGCACCACGCCTTTAGGTGAAAGGGTGAGGGCGCACGGACGCGGTGCGGCGATGGGTGAAAAAAAGAGGCACGGGCGGGAATAGAAAGGCAAGCAAGGCGGCGAGCGAGTATAAGTAGACGGACGGTCGAACGAGCGAAAATATCTCGTGTGTACACGTCTCGGTCTCACGTCGTGCACGGACGGAGGCTGGAAATCGAGCCGCGCACGAGACGGTCATTTTGGTCGGACGGTAGACCGATCCACCCGAGGGATAACCTGCCGATGAACCGTAAACCAGGAACTTATTACCGAGCACCGCATACCGCACGGACGCTTTATTATTACGACTACCAAGTGCTTGGCCGTTTTGCGTCGCAACCGCGCGCAGCCTCCAGATCTCGGAGGAACTGTGCCTCCCTTCCCGTTTCTAATATCTCTTCGCTAACTCCGCCAACTCGCTCGTTCATAACGTTGTTGTCATTATGATGCCTCGTAAGCGTCGCGAGTTGGAAGTTTTACAGGCGGCTGGGGAAATTACGATTTCCGCCGGCTTTATCATTGACTTTAAACGTAAGAGAATTCAACCCCCCCGGACTCTCGACGGGGAAAGACGACGATAAACCAGGCTAACTGAGAGACTCCCTCTCGGATTCATCTAATGCGACGGAGTGTGACGGAGCATCGCCGGAGGATATTAAAGTATGCATGAAGGTAACGGAGTGCGGACGCGCCCGCGCGGGTAGAGTTCAAGCTGTGGAATTACTCCGGAAATCTTTGACATTCTGCGGTGCTGTTTGGCATTGCTCTCGTCCTTTATACATAATCAGAGAATTTGCCTCGGACATTTGCACATATATATATATATATATATATATATATATATATATATATATATACATAGAATCGACGGGCGCATCTTCGGACGTTTATTGTTTCGAAACGGCTTCGAAGCGACTCGCTCGCGTTTATTCGTAGTTTACGATCGCTTCTTTCCAGCGGGTGGTTCGCGATGTGAAACTGACGTTTTACTACCGCGATTAACCCTGTTTTCATTATCTATGCCGTACACGTGTGTGTAGATAGGTATATGCGCTCCTCGGGCGTGTCGTTTTTTGTTTGTGTTATTATCCTCCGAGCCTAGAAAAGAGATGAGAGAGAAAAAGAAGAAACTTGAGCTTCATGAGCTCGCGATCGAAATGGCTATACGCCATTGATGAAGAAATGCGAAACGAATATAATCGTTCCGACTAGTTTCGCTACGAACCAGTTTATATTGCGTTCTTGTATAGGCAATCATCTCTGTTCGGGTTGTGCGAGAGTAATAACAGTTACCCGCGCTCGTGTTTCTTTCCGTGTAATCACATGTCTCTATTGTGGCGAGCAACCTACGGGTTCTGATTTTTCTTAGTTCGCGACTCGAGATCTTCGCAGACGAGACGTTTTATACGTCAAATAATATGTCGTCACGACCGAGACGCGTATATTATTTCCGCTCGTATAATGTGAATTAACGCACACAATTACGCTCGTAATAAATTCATCATCGTTCACCTGCGAGACTACCATCGGGTAGTCCCCGCCGGCACCGCGGTTAATTACCGTAGGGAGTCTCGTCGGGGAGAGGGAGGAGAGAGTTTCGACACGGGTTCGTTTTTGCTTCCGGAGTAGCTCCCGGTGGGGGCTGCTCCGCCGGTCGACTTGTAATTCGCGTCGCTCCGCTTTTTACCGGCAAACTTACCGCGAAAGTCCGTCAATTAATCGACATTGTCCTCCAGAATGAGACGGCGCGTTTTACCGAATTTTATTACACCATGGTTAACCGACCGGTAAGTAGGGCAGAAATTTAATAATGTCCGATGATTGTCAGCCGCTAATAGGCTTTATTCGTGGACGTTTTTGTCGAGCTCATTTTAATATATTTTTTCCTCCACCTCTCTCGATTCCGCTCTCCTTACGATGAGTGTGCACTCGCTTCAAGTGTTATCGACATGGACAGAGTATTGTCCGAATGTGGACCGTAATAATAAAATTCCGTGACTTCTTTTCTCTTATTATGAATCGAGATATATTTTACTAAGAGCACAATATAATAATTATGTACGTAATGACGGTTTCATATATTTGCGTATTGCGACGCTCTCTTTACGATCGTAAAATAATTAAATGCTTAACCTAACACAGGTCTCGTCTGAAGGATAAATTTCTTCGCAGAGCAAATTTTTCCGTCGTAAAACAAATCAAGTATAAATCTCTCGTTACATCGCACGTGTATAAACCTCGTTGCATCTCTTTTCACATTGTTGTCGGAACGTATCCCGTCGTCGTCAGTTATCGCGCGCTCGTACGCCCACAACTCAATACAGCGACGCGGCCAATAACGATGATGCACGATAACAGTAATAAGAGTGGTAATAACTATAATTATGCGTTATTGTTGCCGCTTATTATCGTTACCGTTAGCGGGGATTTGCTTCTCTTGAGCGAGATTGCCGATGCGCATACAATGCACACCTGTTGTCTATTTTCTACTAGTCGGCATTGCCGTGAAAGTGATAATTACGAATGCGTAATCTTTTTTTCTCGTTTTAGGCTAATTACAACGAGCGAAACATTTGAGAAATTATTATTTTTTGAAACAAAAATCTCTTTTACACTATGTGGGAACAGATATTGATTTTTGTCGCGCGTAGCTACGACAGAAAACTAACAGTGACGCGAAATAAAATAAAAAACAAATTATTATTTTTAAATTTCCTGAAAATATTGTATGTGATTTTCGAGTTTGAACCGCGATAGCGTCGTTTTTTCATATCGACGTTTCGTGAACACATTTCAGTTCACGTCGCGACACTTTAAGAGCAGCCTGATATTATTTAAAAACTTGAAGTTTTTTTAATTTGAACTTTAAAAAAGTACTGATTTTACAGTATTAAAAAAATACTTTTATTAAAGAAAAAACAACATTGCGAGAACAAAATCTTTGTACGGATTTTGTATTTTTTCCGCGCGTTTTCGACAAGCTCTTAATTATCATGATAAAACACCTGTCAAAGAGCATCGCGTGAAAAAAAACGGACGGTGATATATGTGATCCTTAACCGCTTCGGTATTGGACGCGCGACGTTGGATATTGCTTCGGTTCTGGCTTTAATTAACAGGTAGACAGTAACGCAGGATGCCGTAACTCTGTGGGGTGTTGACTAGCTTAATAGCCTATCAACGACGTTTTTCTTTCGTCGACGATTCTAGCTACTCTCTCTCTCTCTCTTCTCGTTTCGTTTAGTTCGAGCGATTTATAGATACAAAGTAACGCACCGTCGTATATTAAACAATTTTATGTGAAGCTTGACCGGAAAAAAACATTGTTATCGGATACACATGTGATTTTGAAATCGCTGTATCAGTTCGCAATGTTAAACCATGTGCTTTTACGAGTGTATAAAATTAAAAAAATTATTTTTTATGTCTAAATTGTTACGTGTATTTGAACTAAAAAAGAATTTTATACGTTGAATGATATTAGTCGAATTTTATATTACAAACAAACGGTGTTAATTGAGAGATTAAGGAGCGATAGATAATAAAAAAAACTTTATCTCCTTTTAATAGAACGCTTATATGTGAAATTTCAAAAAAAGGAGATAAGTCATGAAATACAACTTACATTATTTCTTTACGAAATAATTTATAGCTAGACGATATTTTGTCTTTTTTATTTATATCTATCGCGGATATATCTGTTAATTGCGATAACTTGACGGGTTGCGCGCGGTTATAAACTGTTCGTGAATATATGTTTGCCTCGATACATATAAACGTTGCGTAATACTGAATATGTATGAAAATCTGTATGCAAATCAGATCGAGGAGTCGAAATACGTCACGTATGATTTATGAAAATTAACAAAGGCGTGCATAATTAAGATCAAGAATTATAGATTTACCCTTTCCCCGTAACGGATACTGAAACAGAGCAGAGAACAAAAAAATTGATACATTATTCATTAAATAATACGTAATCTCGGTCGGTGTTGCCACATTGAGATGTTAAGTTAATGATCTAAAAAACAACTTTTTTATATTAGAGTCTTTCGAATAAGAAAGTTGTTCCAAGGTTTGTTAAAAAAGTAAAAAACAGATAAGTATGAAATCACACGTTATTTCTATTATTTAATTTGCAAATAAAGTGTTGCATCATCTCCGATTTTTTTTTTTTAAATCTCAAAATACGTCGTACGAGATCTCTCTCTTTCTCGCGACTCACAAGATGAAACGTAAACAATATCACGAGAAATTAAATCGATCTGTATTCATTTCTTCAAAAAGCCGTTTTCGCTAACAGCCAGATATTTGTCGTAATTTTAGGAACGATAGTTTTCCAAAGCGGGAGAAATCCGATCAAAGCCTTATTTCTCTGAAGACGAGCGAGATAGCAGTCGGCGTAATGGCTCAATTATAGCCGATCATGCGATCTGTCCGAACACGACGGATTCTGCGAATACACCTCGGAATAGATCGATTCGATTCGATTCCGCGGGGTTTCTTTTTCCCGGAGTCTGGCGTGTCGAGTGTGAGATATTCGTATCGATCTTCGGCTCGCATCTCCTAACGCTATCCTCGTCGAATGTGCTCCTGTGTAACAGTTATATCCGAGCTTACCGCGGTGATTGACAGATAGAGAAATAAAAAAGTCTCAACTGCGGGACGGAAATACTGTTCGTTTGTGAAAAGTGCGAAATCGATCAGCAGTGTGTCTTTCTCGAGAGACTTACAAAAGAACACGTAACTGTTGGTTTTTTTAAATTAAATCTCTATCTCATTCCACACGTCGTCGTGATCGTCTATTATAATTAGTGATTGCATTTGTATTAAAAATTAAAGAGACATTAATATAAAAAAAAAAATATTAAATCTATTTTACGTCATGACGTGTGTCAGTTTCAACGTTTGAAGATTATTTTTTCGAAGTTAGTAGATTAATAAAAACTTATGTGTTACTCTCTGTCACGTAATCTCTTCGCGAATCGGAAGCGAACATTGGCATGCCGAGGAAATATCCTAGGCGTGTCCGCGCAATATCGCGAACTTACTATATATCGCAACACGACGACGGGCGTAGTCTCTCGCGAAGAGGTCGGTCGGTCGGTCGTTCGTAAACGAACAACATGCGGCAGAAGATGACGAGGAGATATAGGTGTGCTATAGGTAGAACGAAACGAGAGAAGAGGATGAAGGAAGAGAGGGAGCCGTAGGTGGCCGCAGCAGGAAGGCAGTAAACTCACGGCGTGCCAGTGGCCGTATTAATCATCCGGGCGAAGAAAGAGAGAGAAGAGCAAGAGGGATCGGAGGACAAGAAAGAGATACGAGCAAAGAGAAAGACCGGGGCAGGGTAGGAAAAGAGGCGGGCAAAATCTCTCGTGAAATACGAGACATTTTATTAAACCTATTGGCCGAATCCGCGCGCGCAGCCGATATAATTATATTGGCTACTATTCGTTTTAATTAAGAGCGTGTCCTTTCGAAAACTTGAACTTGGTTCTGGTCTGCTGACATTTTCAATCATCGTGACGTAAATTTATTAGCACAGTAATTATAATATTGGGATTAATTAATTTTTTTATTTACGTTTTATATAAATACTAGCACAACACAGGCGCGCGCTACGCGCTACGCTGTTATTGTTTTTATTTTAACGTGTTGTGCAAGTAAACACAACATATTACCGCGATGACAGATAGTATGTACGTCTTACAAATCATATAACACATATGATATACATATAAGAGATGTCAGAAAACGCATAAAACTCCAATTCGAAAAATAGAAAGAGAGGGGAGTAAAAAAACACGTGACTAAAGTCACGCGTCTTTAAAAACTGACTAAAGTAAAGTCACGTGACAAAGAAAAGAGTAAAAAAGAGAATATATATATTATATATATACCGTAATCACGTAACCAAGGTCAGTGACCTCAGCGTAGTCACGTGACCGAGGTCACTGACCTTTTTTACCATAGTATATATATAATACATATAATACAATATAAGGTATAATATAAATATATAATAAATTATATATATATATATATATATATATATATAATAATCACAATTGATTCTCTCGATATATAATATGCTTTTTCTAGTAGGATTTGTCTTTTGTTTTAATATTTATTTTATTTTATTCTTTGCACATCAGAGAGAGAGAGAGAGAAACTTGACTGCGGTAGATTTTACTCAAGCGAGCGTGAAGAATTTAGAGAGAAGAAGACGCGGAACGTGATCAGTGCGTGTGTGCATAATGTTTGTGCCGTCTTTTTTTGCGACGGTGATAGACAGAAACCACAAGGAAATCGTTCGCGGAGAACATGCCGCCACTCTCCGAGGCAAATAACCGACATTGCTTCGCGGTGAACACGACCTTCTAATGTAAGATCAAGGTCGATGGGGAAGTGCATCGGCAAAGATCGCGTCAAGTCCTACGCGCTTGTACACGCTACGCGTTTTCTTTGTGTTAGCGTGGATATTACGGGATTTCGCTTTGTACATTGAAATTTTTTTGAACCTTGTAACACGTTATTTTAAGAGAAAATACTGCAGACAAAAAACTGACGAAGTATAACAATATTAATTTTACTGATGATAAATGATGCAATTTTAATTAACGAGTTTTCTCGAATAAATGAAAAATTAAAATTGGAGCACAAAAAATAGATTAAAAAAGTGCGTTGTAATCTTATTTTTGTGTTTTTTTGTCAATTTTGATATTGAAAGTTTAGTCTGATATTTTGTTTAATTTACGAGAATTCGACATTGAGCGTCACATTGATGTCATTTATTTACATTTCATTTCTCAGTGCTTTTATTTCACATTGCGTTAAGTTAAAGAAGCAGAGATGGGAGAAGAGATGTGGGAGTACACATATAAGGACGTGGTTGTTATTACGCAGAAATTGCATCGCACTCAAGGTGGACTGTGTGTTATTTCTATGCTTAGGTGTTCACTTCAGAAACTGGTAGTAGTTTGTAGCCTGAAACCGAATCACCCACGGATGTGCGCCACATGTCGTACATTTTATAGCAAACCTCTTCGTTTCTTTGTGCTCTTCTTTCGATCTTTTTTTCCCAACAAGTTTCACACCTCTATCATCAATCTAGTCATTCTGCAGATCTGGATTGGTTGGTAGTTAGGGTTTGTATTTGTTTTAATTTTTTTAAATTCTTTAAGAAGATGTAGTTTATTTGCATATTTTAGTGAGAGCGGTGATAATTTTCAAGCTAGCAATTTTCTGTCTCTCAATATATGCTTGTCGATTAATTTACAAGATAATGTCAAAACTAGATGTTAGAATTAGATTGTTTTGAAGAATCAGTCACGTAAGAATTTTTTTTTCTTTTTATGTAAATTTTCTTCAAATTTTTGGCGCAACTTATATCATTTCTACCGAACGACTGTATGGATGGATCTTTCAGAAAACTGAAGTATCTTAGAAAAATGGCAAATTCTTCTCGCGTACCTGCATTCTGAACAATGTGTCAGCAAAAGCGTTATTCTTGTGAGATGTTTAAGTCGATCCTAACCGAAATAAAACAGGTCAAACTTAGACTGGCGCCAACATAGAAAGGGAACGAAACTGCGTTCCACGGGGTTAGTTTTGTTCCGCGCTTTTGTTCCGTGGCAGGGTAGGTATAGGAATTTTAAGAAAAACAACCGAATTTTAAGGATACGACCGAGAAGACGAAAGAAGAAACCTCGGAGCATTGTCACAGAAAAACTAACTCTATTGCATCGGATGTTTTTTTTTTTGCGTTTGTTTTTGGTCATCCGGGACATAAGAACGATATTTTTTCTCAATTTTACTTTCGGGGATGATCCTTCTCTTTTTAAAACTTAGAAAATATTCTCCCATAACTCTCTTCTTTCCGTTTTACCGACCCTCGAATTCCGAAGTAACATTTCAACTTTTATTTGTCCGTAATTTAAAAAAAATTTTTTTGCTCTTGATCGCAACGGTTAAGTCTGGAATGCGATACGCACCTGTTGCTCAAATACGATGATCGCAACAATTATGTATGGTACAAAAAGATTTATTAAATGAGGGGGAGAAGAGCTGCCAATTGGGCGTAACAATTAGTCGTTTCGCAAATGAAGCGATATCGCATTACATCTCGTCGCCACGTGTTGGACCGAGAATATGGTTTTTTTTTCTCATTTTCTGACCGTTCTTCCGTTCTTATATTCAAGGTTTTCGCCTGGTTTTGTCTATCTTTTTCATCGACCTTCAAATCACCGTCTAATGAGCCTTGTCGATGTCCGTCTTAAGTGGGATCCTATCCGGGCGGATTCCCTCCCGTGATATCCTTTTACGAGCGCGAGAACTGTTCATTAAAATCCGATATCCAAACAGGACCAAAAACACACACACACACACACACATGCGCGCGCGTAGAACACGTGTTTTCGTCTCCCAAAGAGAGAGAGAGAGTCGGGTGGAAAAGAGGATAAAAGTAACACCGTAATCTTTCGTTATTTTGCAAAAAGATGCGTTCTTACTCGCCACATGTCGTGCATCGCTCTTCTCCTCGACCTTTCGCGTTCTTTTTTCAACCGCCGTCGCGCGTCCTAAGAATTACTATTTAATGAGGCTCGCGTTTCTGCGGCTCTTCGTACCGTATTCCCTGCCTTCATACGCTTCTATAGTTTCTGCGGTTTTGGGGTAGCGCGCGAGAGAAAGAGAGAGAAAGATAGAATTATTTGCACAAAAGAAAAAATTCGGGAGCGGTCCGAGCTCGGCGAGCGAGCGATCGATCGATCGATCGTAATCATCGTGTATCATAAAGAGAGTGCGGTGGACTTTCGAACATGACCGGTTTCTTCGGTGCCGCGGTAGGCAATTTTTTCCGTCCGCTGATTCGTCGATACACACAATCATTTTTGCGCCGCGTTGCTGGTCCAACGCCGATCTCTGTAATTTGCGCCACTAAAATAAAATCGCTCCGTGTAACCGTCGACATTATGATTAGTGATGCAAAAACAACGGAGGAGGAGGGGGAGGAAAAGAAGAGAGGAGGAGTGGAAGCCACCCTCAGTTGAAAAGAAGCTCTCATTATTCGGTGAATGAGAACGTTTTCATATAATCGAGATATTTTGCAAACATATTTTTGGCGAATTGTCGCTCGAATTTACCCTTTGGACACGTTACAAAATGACAAATTTTATTTACTTTCGTTACCATCAATAAAGAGAGACACATAAATGTTTTTCCATGCTCGATATTAAAAATCTATCACGCAATCGCGTTGAAAATTCCTTAATCTCCGCTCGCGTAAGCGCGCGTGTTACGATCGCTATGAAAAACAGCGCTTTAAAATCTCATTTCACGAATAATGCGGGCAAAAACGAGAATCTCGATATGAGAAGAGCTCGTGCACGGTATGAGCCCCTTTATCTAACAGGCCGTTGCACTCGGGCGTATCCTCCTGTTAGATGGAGGTGTTAGAGCGGAGATACGGTCGCGCGGTCGAGGCTAGATAAGAGGTCGCATTAAATATATAAATATATCAGATGAATTTATTGCGAGAGGATCCTTGCGTGGCGCGCTCTAACGCCGCTTTAGTAGGCAAAACCGACGAGAGATTTCTCGGTTAGGTTTTCTTGTATTTATGGATTCGCGCGATTGTGTGCGCGTGTACGTGTGCGCGTCTCTTGTGTCACACGCGTTGATTAATACGCGGAAGCCGGCTTTAATTAACCAAACGCTTGGGATATTCGCCTATACTGAATCATCCCTCTGTGGGGTTACGCGTTCCTCGTGTCAGAAACGTAATTGAAATCGGAATCGCGCGTTACAATTCGCGATTATTACCATCAACCCCCGAATACTCGCACGTCGGATTATCGTTTGACGTTGCTTGTGGCTGCACGAATTTCGTGCTGATATTGCAACTTTACGACGAAACGTTCGTCCCGATTAAGTTTGTGTTCCTATTTTCATGATATATCAATTTATTAATTGTTTTATTTTAGTTTGAACGTTTCCACGCTACACGGCGGTATATAAGTAAAAAAAAAAAGAAAAATGTTCTAAAACATTTCTTGATATTCTTCGAAATTGCTCGACTGTTTGTTTAGCGATGTATCGCATTTACTTTGTATTTTTGTTTTGTTTTTGTTTTACTATTGCAACCTCCTAACGCATGCCGAACATTGCGATCGCACGGGCAATAGCGTGTTCCAACGCGCGCCCCGTTCAGGCGCCGCGAGCAAAAATGTCAATAAGAAGAAGATAGTGGCGCGAAATTCACGCGGAATGCGTTCGTTCTTCCTTCCTTCGTATGCCGGACCGAATCGTTCCGGGGTTAATTGCATTGAGATAATTAAATCGGCGCGGAGACCATGTGCGCGAGATTCCACGCAATTACGATACGCGCCGCGAAATGTCGCAACATTACTTCTCGTTCTCGTTCGCGCCAGTTCGAATCAGATGAAATTCACGACTGCTCGGTTACACGTATGTACGCTTTTAACGACGTTTTTAATGAAACCAAGGTGTTCCGAACAAGATCAGCATTGGCAGATGATTCCTCTTCGTTTCTTGCTAATCAAATGCAAATGCAGTTTGCATGTATGGAACGCATCAATAATTATAATTTTCTGTGGAATCTGGTTTCTCTTCGCATATGTAATAAAAAAAGTAAATAACAATTCTAATAATATATGTAATAACATAATAATATAATAATAATCATCATTCTGTAAACATATTAATTAATTAATAAACAATTAGGCGAAATATCTAATTTCCGCGCTCTAATTAGTTTATTGCTAACAATTCATCATTTTACGTATCAATTGTGATATATATATTTACACAATATAAATGTCCATAAATAATTGCAATTTTATAAGATATACAGTTTTGCAAATTGATACTTTGTAGTTAACAAGAGAACATTCGTCTGTTAGCTGATTGTACGAGGATTGCATATAATACCACTATCTTACATTTCTGTCTTAATTGCCGCGCAGGATTTGCTTGGGCGCGCGCTTGTCCCTAAACTTCCTGAAAGCGCGGCGAACGCAGAACGCGTTACGAACGTGGGAATCGTTTTCAAGGTGCACGACGCCGTGAAACGACCCTCTGTGTCTCGAGTAACATCTTCGTGCTTATTCCGCCGGAAAATCAATATTATTCATGAGACTGCGCCCAAGTGATGCTGGGCAAAATTATTTAAACAAAAAAACAAATATGCACCATCTGATCTTTACGTCGTAACACGCGAGAGGAATAACTAACGGTCGTTCTCTTCCTGTCTCATTCTGTCTCTCCTTTGTGTTTTGTAATTTCTTAGCGAAAATTTCTCACCGCGGCGATTCGTCACGAGCGAGAGATTCGGAATCGTCGCAAATGGTGCATCTCTCTCTCGCGCGCGCGAGAGACGCATTCATGCGGCGAATCAAGAGGCACGGTAGTGCCAAGTTCACGCGCAACGAAGTGGCGTTACTACTTTATTATTATTATAATATATATCGCGTTTTTTTTGTAGACTAGCACAACACAGGGGCGCGCTACGCGCACGCTATTGTTATTTTTATTTAACGTGTTGTCAGTGAACACAACCTGTCACCGCGATGACAGATAGTATATACGTCTTACAAACCATATAATACACATATGAGAAATGTCAGAAATAACGCATAAAAATCAAACTCAAAAAATAGTGAGAGAGAGAAGTGGAAAAACAACACGTGACAGGGAAAAAGGTAAAAAAGAGAATATTATATATATTATATGTAATATTCTATATCTATATATAATACACACACATACGCATATATATATATATATATATATATATATACCGTAATCACGTGACCGAAGTCAGTAACACCGCCGCGGTCGCGCGGCCGAGGTCAGTGACTCCACCGCAGTCGCGCGACCGAGGTCATTGACTCCGCCGCGGTCACGCGACCGAGGTCAGTGACCCTCCCCCCACCAAGGCCGCGCGGCCGAGGTCAGTGATCCCGCCAAGGCCGCGCGGCCGAGGTCAGTGACATTACTGTAGTATGTATATAATAATACATATAATACAATATAATATTTTTTGTAGATAAATTTGTAGTAGTTATATATCGCTTCTTTTGTAGAATAGATTTTGTAGATACTTTTGTAGTATATTATGATTATAAAACAAACAAAAAATTAGTTTTATATCATACAATTATACAACACTAGACAATATAATATATACAATACTACACTCTATGTATATGTATATACTATATACTATATACATATATATATATATTTTTTTTTTTCAAAATTGTAATGTATCATGTCGGATTATTCAACATTCCTTATTGGCCAGATAAAAATGATAATTTAATATGTCGGATTATCCGACATTATTTCTTGAACAGGTTAAACTTATAATTTCTAATGTCAGATAATCCGACAGTAAAATTTATAAGTTTTACCTGTCCAATATACACTTTACGCGTCTTTGCGCACGGCTGCGTCGCCACCTGCACATTTATGCACCTCGTGGAAGGCGGTATATATTTTTTCTTTATCGCTACGCGAGAACTCGACTTGCGCCAAGTGGAGCGCCGCTCGAGACTATACTCGGCGCGGCGCGTCTGAAGGAGAATACCAGGTTCTAAATGCAACCTGGAGAGCTTGAACGAGCTGGAAACGGTAGTAACTGTCAGGGCATTAGCATCGCCGGGTGCGCGTCTCTTCTCTCTGGAAAAATCGCGCTAGTTTACATGATCGAGTCTGTGATTACATGCGCGCGAAACGGAATTATCGGCAATATCGTTTCCGCGAAATGTGTATTCGCCTGTGCGAAGAACGCACGACTCCGCGCAATTACACAATGGACTGTTGTGTTACGATACACTTTGACAGAGTCGTTTGATTTTTTTTTGTTTTGACAGGAAGAAAATAGAGAGAAAGAGAGAGAGAGAGAGAGAGTACGCGAGTTGCGGCGAATTTTAACGAAGCTTTTGCAATTACGTGGTGGATGAACGTTGTTCGTGGAATCGGCTGCGAGAATATATGTGTACAATGGGCGAGTTAGCGTGACCCGTGACGACCCGCGTGCTGTACGTACGGTCTATCCGTCGATGTTGTGAAAAATGAGAAACGCGTCGGTCGCCACACCGCCAAGTTGTCGGAAATGAAAGTAGTCGCGCGCGCGGTTTTTCGGCTTAATTATGTCCGAGAGAGGGGCGATGCGGAACGAGAGAATTAGAAAGATGACATAACGCGCAAAGCGAGATTCGCGATCCGAGAAATAATTATCCAACACGAATTGAAATAACACGAGAAGTGACAAAAAAGTAAGAAAAAAAAAAAGAGTTCTGATCGCGTCATTGGATTAGATATAAAAACTAACGCGTTGGTTTTATTAGCTGTACCACTTTATGAAATTAGTTCAGCCCGACTTTGTTGATAAAAAAAAAAAAAAAAAAACCACTTATCTTTGCATACTAACTTATTACGTATTACATCTTTGCGTGTTTTCGCGCGAGTAATACATCTTTGTTTCTCCCGTTGCTAAATAATTTAACGAGCTCGGGCTGTAATAAATCATGCACCGTCACTCTCTCGCGTTCCGCCGCGCGTCTCGCGCACTCTCCACTTTTCCTTTTCTCTTCGCGATCTTTCCTCTCTCGTCTTGTGCCGCGCGCGATTAGAAGCGAGAGGATGAAAAAGAATCGACGAAATGAAAAGAGGACGAGAGAGAGAGAGAGAGAGAGAGAGCGCGATTCGCGAAAGCCCCCATCGCGGAACCCCGACGATGGGAAGAGACGCGCTCGTGACCCATGACGGCCTCTGTGGGCGCATCGCGGAAAAGACGTACATCCCATTGCCCGACGTTACGGCGAGAGACACAGCGATCGATAGGAGGGAGCAGAACGAGGGGGGGTTGACTGATGTTTTCCTATACCACGTACGCTACTTCCATTACTCCGATATTATTATACCTGTTGCTTTATATCTCACGGCACCATCTTTGTTTTGCGCGGCGCGCATCCGGTGCACCGCTGCGCGCGACCATATACATGCATATCGTACGAGCTCTTTCTTTTTTTTTTTTATCAGTTCCTTTTTTTTGTTCTCGTCGGATCGGTGCCTCTCGCACCGAAGTCGCTCGTGCACATGCGCGCGGAATTTACAATGCCGTTGTAATTGCAGGTTGATGTCAGACACTTAACGTATGTACGTGTCGAGAGAAAAACATCTGTGGTTTACTCTGCTTCGCAGATTCTTTGATGTTTTTCATTTCGCGTCTTGCAATCAATTTCTGCGTTTTTATTGCACGTGAAACGAATGACATTTTGAATAAAAATATACTGATTATAATTTTGTTTTTTTGTTTTTGAAGATCTGCGTGAAGAACATATCTTCGATAATTTATATAAAAATTTTTACATAAATATTTATATAATACACATGTATCTCGTGACCGGAAACGGGAATCTGACCGAGATGCTTTTGGGAGCGGGTTTATACTTTGTACCGATATTTATTTAGAAAAAACCGCTTGGTAACTTTGTTTGGAAACTTACCAATATTTGCATGTGCACGTGCTCTTTGGATCTTGTGAGGGACTTAGCCAAGGATCGCAAAGTGGATTCCACTTGTGACATCTCCGGGAGCGCACGCTCCGTTCCTTTTACGTCTCTCAAGGGACTTTATCCTGTCATCTGTCGGTCGAGAGAAAACTTTGAGAACGATATTCAACGTTATCGTGAGATCTCATCGGCTATTATTTGTTCGCGAATTCAAAGATCGCTAAATTATTAGAATAATAATGGAAGAACACTCGCGTACTAAAATGAAAATTTACTTTTGGTAAAGTACGTTCGCGCTCACACGCGAAAGTTAATACGAGGAAAGAATCTGCATTGCAGTTTAACTGGCGTTTCACATTTGCGAGATTATTATTTTTTTGAAGTTCTATATGAAAGCTTTTTTTTGTGTTTTATTTTTTGTATTATCAA
The DNA here is from genome assembly GCF_002006095.1 of Pseudomyrmex gracilis. Lineage (NCBI taxonomy): Eukaryota > Metazoa > Arthropoda > Insecta > Hymenoptera > Formicidae > Pseudomyrmex > Pseudomyrmex gracilis. The sequence goes on from NW_018020606.1 coordinate 329,557, forward strand.
GGTCGTTTTGTAAATTTCATCGAAAAATCGCAAAGAAAAAGTTACGTTTTCAGATCTTATTTGTTCCGGTCAAAAATGATATTATTCGAGATTGAAAAACGCTCACGGACGGGAAATATATTTATGGAAATATCGACGCGCGCGGTGTGTTTGTCTCTCTATCTTTCTTTCTTTCTCTCTCTCTCTCTCTCTCTCTCTCTCTCTCTCTCTCTCTCTCTCTTTATGTGCTTTGCTTTGTATGCCGCGGGACACGCTCGAGCGAATTCGAAACAAGAGCAAGAGCGACTTCCTGTTCGGACCGTAGATATCGGGTTGATAAATCTACGTGGAAGTGCGGATGACTGTGCATACAAATCGTCAGCCATTGGTCTTGCGGCGCGAATAGAGCGCGCGGTGTATATATTTGAAACGAGATAGCGACGGGTGCGAGAAAAATACACGCGACTTCACCCCCCCGGAAGATCGAACGTTGTTTCATGGTAATTTACTTAGATTCGCATCTCCCACCGGGCGAGGTTGAAAAACTTACGGTATTAATCACGCGGTCGGGCGCGAGAGCGAAATTATCTCGCGGGTCTTCGCGCGGTTCTTCTTTCTCGTCGTTTCGCGAGATTGGAATTTCTGTCTTTTTTGGATGGGTACGTGTGTGTTTTTCGACCCACATTACCGGCGCAATGCGATTTTCTTTAGCGCGCATACGTACGGTTCGCCATTTGAGTGTTGAACGTACACTACGTATCGGGGTCTCTAATCTGTTCATTAGTCCCATTATACCGAACAGCCACCCGTCCTCCATCAGATATTACACGCCGTGTCATTCAGTCTCGGTTTTACGATCTCGAGAACGCGGGGACTCGTTCCGCTGAAAGATCGCCGCGACCGTCGTTTTCCTCGAACGATAGCCGCTTTTCGACGTTCGGGGCCGCTATAAAAGTCCGAGGTTCGGCAAATAAACTCTACGAATTTATCTAATCTCCGATTCTATTTTATTTGATATCGCGCGGCTATTTAGCGAGTAGAAAATTTATTAAAAAAAAAATAACCAGCTAGTTAACACACTCGAAAGTTTATAAACTCTTTTATTATTTTTTCGCTTAATTGCACATTTATTGGAGAGATTTAAATGCGACGGAGTTGCGGTGTATGTTTATTTATAACTTACACGTGTTCTCTCTCTCGTGTAAAAAAAAAAAAAAAAAAAAAACCCAATCAGTTTTCATCGTGTATCGATAGTAAAAGGACGACATGTGCTTCTTGAGATGCGGGACGCACTCGCGCTTTTATCAGAAAAACAATCAAAGGCCGAGGAGAAATAGTAATTACGGAGTAGGGATTAATTAAATAGAAAATTTATATGATCCCGAATATAACTACTCGTCTCGACGACGACGATAACAGATCGTCGGAAGGCGAAGTGAAATCGCGCAACATATCCTACGTGCTACTCTCTGCTCCAATCGTCCGTACATAATTGGATATAGAATCGTGCGGCCTTCACTCGCGGTACGCTATTCCCCCGGCGACGTGCCCTCGTCCCGGGTTAGGAATGTAATTAGTCAGAGGCGCACACCGGCAACAATCTTGGCCGCCTATCGGTAAGTCCCTTCGTTACTGGCGCGATGCCCCCTGCGAGATTGCCGCGCGTCCGAGATCGAGCGATTACCGGTCGTAAATACGCGCGCGATAATTAAAATTACTGACTGATTGCCTCGTCGACTTGTGTTTTCATGCGGATCTTCTCTTTCTAGCCGGAGAATGTTTCTTCGAGGGTTTTTTTTACAAAATATCGTATTTTGCTGTTAATTAAATTATTGGTTTTTTTTTTTTTCCCAACCAAAGTCTCTCGCTGCGAAAATTACGCGTCTCTCTTGGTTTTTAATTAATATGTAAAACGTAGTTAACGTAGTTAATTATATCTATCCGCGTCGAGAAGAAACCGCAAGTTGATCCCGCAGTCGGGAAGAAGAATTCGAGGAATGGCTTCTTCTCAACGGGATCAAACTTAGTACGAAACGACACACACACACAGCGGGGGACGGAGACCGCGCGTCGAACATCGGTTCGCGGGGAATCGCGCTGATACCGATCCCCGACATTGTTTCGTACTTCGCCGCGCGCTCACGCTCGTAACACAATAAGAACGAGTTCACGGACGACCTCGGTATTCTCGCGTTCCTCGGGTCGCGCTACAGTGGCTTCTCCACTCGTGACTCCGCACGGATCCGCAACACGATGTCGTGTTATTCAAATGGCCCCGAAAGAGAGAAATAAAGAATAGCTTCCTTCTTGTAAAAGCGTTCCCGATCCCTATCTCGGGCGGCTACCCGTATCGCGCGTGTATATCTAATGCGCCGGTGAGGTCCCGTCTCCGTATCTCTCTTCTTTTTGATTGTCTGTCGTTCGATATAAAAGCGAATATCACGTGAAGAAGATAAGAACAATCTTGAAGAAAAGTACGAGATCAATATTTTTTCCGGGATTGGCGGGGAAAACCCTGTTGAATTCTCCAGTTTGCCGTATCAGAAAATGGACATGCGTACGTAGATATACGTAAAAAAAAAAAAAAACGATAAAAATAAATTAGTCGAAAGTCGAGGGATTTGTTTTGATTAAAAACACTAATTTTCACGACGCAAGAACAATCTCTCATTGAAATAAAAAACGGCGTTTGCGACGAGATATGCGTGAACGTATCGCGAAGAAAACGCGCGCAAATCGCAGCGCGGCGGTGAGGCGCCGCGCGATATCATCGGCCGCAATTTCTGCGTCGTCGGGTAGGCCTGTTACTTGACCATCTTATTATACCCGCCGAGCAAAATTATAGATCCTCAAACAGAGTCCGGGAGAGGACGATTACGCTGAGTGCGCGCGCGCGCGCGGGCGCGCTCTTCTATCGGGGCGTAGCTTTTGCACGTATGTAACATGCGCTATAACGGTAACGCCGATCGCGCGGCTTGTCAGCTGACCTTACGGATATATACGCGGTGGTTTGTACGCGCGTACGTGCGCGCGATATATCCGCAATGTTGTTGGGCATCTCCGCTAAGCTCTCCACCACACCCAAAGGCCCAGACAGAAAGGAGCATGCCGTGAGCTCTACCGCCATGCCCGATCCGCAGAGAGATAACATCGACGAGCCCGTAGGTTATCATCATCAGCGCTCTCGTGAATTTTTTTTCTCTCTCTCTCTCTCTCTCTTTCTCTTTTTCTCTCTTCCCCGTGACTTCAAGCGCCGCGAAATATGTCAAATCGAACGGACTTGAAAAATACGTTCGATTACAAAACTGCTTCGTTCCAATAACAACAAACGCGTTGTACGATGTGTAGATTTTTCGCGAACTACGTATCGAATTTTTTTTTTGCCAATGTAACAAAGTGAAATTGCGCGCACGATCCAATCTCTCGATGAGATGTAGACGCGACGCGCGAAATCGGCGCGATGAAGCGTTAACTTATTATACGTGTGTTATCGTCGGCGATAACACCTGGCGCGGTTTTCTCTTTCATTTCGCATTTAATTAAGTCAATTAAGCGCGCGACTAATTTCGCGTCGCGCGAGAGCAGATCAGTCTCGATAACTCGTTCCCCTTGAACTTGTTTCTTTATGCAAGAGCGCTCGCGTGCGCGCGCGCGCGCGCGAGAGAGAGAGAGTTAACGTTAAACTCGCGTTTCGCGAATCCTCGAGGTTTTATGGAGGACGCGAGAGGAGCAAAACCTCTCGGTGACGGTTTTATCAGCGCGAACGCGTCGCTTGTATACGCACGTGGTGCCGCGGTCTCATCTAGCCCCGGCGGAGCTCGTGGTGCTCGCGATGTATGTATGTACCACGCCTTCGTGAAGAAACGGCACGATTCCTATACGGTCCTGGCACCGGTATTGAGATAGTATCGGTGGATCGCGCTCGAGCCGCCTAGAAGTCCGGCTTTAATAGCCTGCGGCCGCGCACGGCAATCGGCCAGAAATCGCTCGTATCTCGTGGCTCGTTGTATTTTCGCGCTCGCGTATGTGTGTGTGTGTGTGTATACACGCGAGCGGCAGCGTGTGTATATCTCCACATCACACACGTGCGCGCAGGAGAACGTAGCAGAATTTCCAGGTCAAACGGCGGACAAAAGACCGATTGAGAAAAGGCGGCGGCCGCCTTTCTTTCTATCGCGTATTTTCTATCAATATCTGTTTGTGTCACGTCCGCCGAGATGACAGACATCTTGATATCTCGTTGATTTAAAATTTGTATATCTCGTCGATTTATTTATTTTTTTAAATCGTTAATTATATACGTGTGTTGTACGAAGAACAACTGCTCGACAGTTCTTCGACTACATTGTCTCGTCGATTTCCCGCAACATCGCAAAGATCGGGAAATTGGGGTCTTCTTGTAGGACGTTAACTCGTCAAAAGCGTCGATTCCGTCATAATTTGCTCCCTCGAGGTAGCCCCCGTGTGACACCCGTCGATACGTCAAGATATGTAATCTATCCGCAACCCTAATTCTCATCAAGCGAGTCATTCATCCTTAATCAGCTAATAACGGCCGTCGAGCGAGCGCGGCCTCGATGCGTGCCTCGACGACCGATCGATCAATTCCGATCTCGAATCGATGCATCGTATAAATTACGGACGCGGCTCCTGTGATTTCTCCGTGGTCGGCCTCTCTAGTCGTCGTTTCTCACTCGATTTTCTGTGTGTTTCAGCAAAAGGTGAAGTTCTGGTTCGCCACAGGCGGCGCCGGATTCTGCATCAGTCGCGCATTGGCGCTGAAGATGACACCGATTGCCGGGTGAGTTTATGGTTTTTCTTCTCTCTTTACTTCCGCCTACGATTTATTTGAAAATTTCTCGAATTGTGAAAGAGAATTAATGTTGTTATAAAATAACCGGGACAAAAAAAAATACATAAAAGATATAACAAATATTCAATATTAACAATTTTGACGACAAAAAACACGAAAAGTTTTGTTATTTGAAAGTTATTTCAATCAACAAAAAAATCTCTCGATATGTACAAAAAATATTTTTATATACTTTTGATTGTATTACTTTTTTTTTTTATTTGATTGAATGTCGAGATATCACGTCGAGATCGATCATTTGTGTGAGGATGACCGATCGCAGTTTCATTGTATCGATTTATTTCGTTCTCCGAATCTCTTTTTACTTGGGCGAGAGGGTGTCACAGAATAGAAATCTCCGTAGAACGCGGTTGGTCACGCATGACACGTATATAAGTGACACGTGTCACCGTGGTCATCAACGTGGCGGTTCTTTCGGGACCTAATCTATCGTGAAAATGCGTATTACCGATCTCAAGTATCCCATTCTCATCTCTCTTTTTTTTCTACACGCGCGTTTCACCGCGTGCGTCCGGCGCGCGCGTTTTTTCTACCTGCGTGGTAGATTGAAAAAAATCGACAATCTTGTCTAGTCACGCGTGCTACAATTCGTGCCGTCTGGTCGATCGATCGCTGTTTGCGAAGCGTGATACCGCGGACTCATTAATATCAGAAACGCGTGAAAAAAAAAAAACGCGTGTTTTTGGCGCGAAACTTGTTGGGCGCGTAGCTGCGCGCTCGTTAAGCCGCGAAACAAAAATTTGTACGCGCGGAAACGCGCACTGACAGCAAAAAACATCGCCGATCGTTACGACAACGGTAACGATGAACAATTACCGGCCGCCATTATTCGACGTCAGTCCCGATCGACATGCCTCGATAGGCAACACTGCAGTTAACGCGTATGACGTTTATACACTCCTCCTCGCGCGTGATCATCCAGATGATCGCGCCGACCGACCGGGAAGGTCGACAGCATTTCGCAGCACTCGTGTACTGCTCGTAAATCACCGTTTACGACGCACAGTGGCCAATTGTTTTATCCTCGGTCCTCGATATAACGCGCCTCGCGAACCGGAGCTCGTCGATCGTTTGTTGTTATTAACGATATAAAAATGACCGGGAAAGAGAGAGAGAGAGATAGAGAGAATTATGCGGCTCGATCCAGTTTTTTTCACAGCAACCATCGAGAACTCGCGCGCGTTCTGCGCCTGTCCGCCGTAAATCCGAAGCTTGAAATCTCGCAGCCTCTCATAAAACCTCTTCATTCGATCGACCGATTTGATCGGTTTATACGGGCCATTCTCTCTCTCTCTCTCTCTCTTTCTCTTTTTCCTCCCGTCTGTCCTCATCATACCCTAGGTATCCTTATACGGATTCGGCGGATAAACGAGGGAAGGGGGTGTGAGGAGAGGGATGTATCACGAATGGATCTGGCAAAAAGCCCGGCACCTGGGAGGGCTCGCGAATCAGTCGTACCTTCTTCTTCTTTCGTTTCTTTCTCATTCCGGCTTCGTCACGCTCTTCCGTTTTATGTGCTGTACACGGTCCTGACATTATCCTGCCTCCTGTACAACTCGTTCGTCTCCTCGTGCAGCGGATGAACGCGAGTGACGCGGTGGGACATGGGAAGGAAACCGGGGCAAGTGCATCGGACGGCTTTCTCATTCAGAGCCGCGGCGGGGGGACCGGCTTTCGTCGTCGGTGTTATTTTGCTTCGTCTCGGACTTAATCCGAACGGCATTTACACTTTATCTCCGCTCGCGATTTATCGCGACTAAAAGCCGCTCGATGACGGTTCGTAATTCGTGCTTATCTCGATAATTTAGATTTTTTTTCGTTGCTTTGAAATATTAAAGCACAATGTTTCGCTGATGTTTCTCTCCCTCTCTTTTTTTCACTCTTCTCTCTCTCTCTCTCTCTCTCTCTCGAGTACTCGCGACGCAGCTGACAGACGAGGAAAAAACTCCATTAGCAATCGTGTGAATTATTCCACGGAATTTTCCTGCGCGCATCATTTCACTAGAGCAGCAGCAACGCGTTTCGCCTCCGTGTTTTCTGTCGCAACGAATAAACTCGGGCAAATTTGTTCCGGATTCTCGTCTCTCTCTCTCTCTCTCTCTCTCTCTCTCTCTCTCTCTCTTTCTCTTCATTTTCTAAGCCGCGCGCGCGTGTTCTTTACGTTACTTTTATATTATTTCAGACAGGCCGTCAGGACGATTCCGGGGGTAAGTACGCGGCTGGTAATTCCGCTTGTCTTCTCTTTCTCGGAGGGATAGCGCGATTACGCTGGCATGCTTTAATTTATTCCGCTCGGAATTCGCTGTGCTTTTTCGCGCTTAAGAGAGTAACGGATATCACGCCGCCACTTTTCATTTGCACGAGAGGACATTCTTTACCTCTCACGGGCAGCTAAAGATAAAAAAAAAAAAAAAAAAACGCGCGCTTTTCCGCGCGCTTTTCTTTCTCAGTCGATGGGTATTTATACGGATTTTATTTCGTTGCGCGCGCGCGCGACGGCATGAAAGAAAAGAACATACAACGCGTCCCCGCGCTCTCAGAGCGTTTCCTCATTTCCGCGATCCATTCAAGAAAGCGTTGTGTAATTGTTTTCGCGTTTTTTTTTTTTAATGTTTTCTCACTTTTAGCATCCTTTAGATCTCTAGTGCGAACGTCCGCGCTTTATGACACGTGGTTTGAGATGTACAAACACGATAATGAATCAACTTGTGTTTTTTTACTGTGTCTTTTTCAAAGTGTTTTTACTTCCGTCATTTTAATAAGTTTATTATTTTGTTTTATCGCACTTATTGAAAATTTCCGAAGTACTCGAATCTATTTACTGCTAGAAGTTGTGCGTTTTCTTTTGCGGAAATTGTTGAACCGTGAAGAGTTTTTTTTTTATACGAGAAGTCAGTCTTGATCTTTTAATCTACTCAAGTTTTTACTATTACGCGAGCGCAAGTAGATGTTACTCAGAGATTGAATTGTCTACCGATTGTACACTGTTTCTTGTACGAACGATCAATTATCGTGGTCAGCCGAGCAGCGCGCGCTGCTTTTCGACTCCAACGAGTTTTCTCATGTTTGTCACAAGATTCACCGAAGGAAGGTCCTGGTCGGCGTTCCGCTCATTGCTCTCGGACTGTCATGTACGCTCACATCCGTTTCTTTGGCTCTATTGTAATAAGTGCGTTTGTCTCTCTCGAGATCGGTAACGAGACGCAAAAAGATTTGGAACAAACGTAAAGTAAGTTTTTTTCTCGTGATTGTATAAAACAGTTGAAGAGTAAAATGCTGTTTAACGACTCTACGTACTTTAAGTAATTAAATTTGTTTTTGTTGAAAATGTAAAGCAGCGTGAAAAAAAAAAACAATTAACTGTCAATGTTTTATCGAACGCCGCAGTTACGTGTGTTCACACTCGTTATCACAACGACCGTCTCTTTACTGTCGTCGTACACGCGCAATGATTCTCAAGTGACTTCATTCGTGGCAGAAGTTGTAACCGAAAAAACTTCAATACGCTCACACTAAATGTTAACTAACGATTAACCTTCAATTTAACTTCGAATTTAATTTAACTTCAATCAATGGCCGACGACCCGTTACGAGCTACTTTCTCGCTCGTGAAGTCGCGCTAATTCTCGCGAAATTTTTATCATATACGAAACAAAGCAAATAGATCCGACACACTTGCAAAAAGTCTTTTTTTTTTTTAAATGTCAAGATTTAATTTTATTGGATTTTTGTTGTCTCGCTCCCACGTATGAGTAAACATCGATAAATCGTTGGCTTGCTCGCGACGTTCGAGCTTTTATCGAAATCGTACACGAAAGGTTTTTTCGATCTCGGGAGGCAGGGAAATGCGATGCGCGCGGAGAATCCGATGCGCGGTTCGCGTTAATCGAGCAACAAAGGGGGATAATGGTCGGATGTATCTCGTGGCTCTCGCGGAGATGAATCTTAATTAACAGCGGAGACGCAAGAAGCCGCCGTTCTTGTTACAATGGGAGACGACCGACGTGTCGGTCGGAGCTGCAGTGATCGCCACCCACGTGCGGACGCGCAGGAAAGTGTTATCGCAGTGCGCGTGTTGCCCCGTCTATATCATTTCCTTGTTAGCGGCAGAACGCGCATGCAGAAATGAGAGGAGGGAGGAGAGGGCGATATAAATAAAAGAGATTAGAGCGCAAGGAGACGATAAAACGTTGCGCGGAGACGCGGTGCGGTCTCCGCGATGCGACTTCCAACATATCTTATTCGTTAACGTTCATCCAACATATTCTCGTTAGCTCGTGCTTGATCCTCCCTTCGTTCGAAGTAATTGGCGCGAGAGCAGAAAACAATTTTCGTTCTATCGCTCTGAACTTTACGATCTTTCACCGCTCGGACTCTACGCGAAAGTTGTTTGCACAAAATCGAGGCACGAGATTCTCTTATGAATATTAAAACTGGTTAATTATTTTAATTAAACGTTAGACATTTTATTCGATGTTTCGCGTATAAAATACAAAATACGTCCGATATAAATGATAACAATTACGCATATAAGCCGCATCATATTTTTTTATCAATATTAGAAAAATAAACTTAAAAAAAATAAACGTCACCTTTTGCTTTCTGTAGACGCTAATTTATCATAATTCTCGAACATATATTCGGTATCGTCGACCTTTATAGCAATTTTTTCGAACGCTGCAGCATCTTTTCCACTTGTTAACTTCGTCGCTTCGCGTTATTTGTTTTCGTTTTGTTCGTTGCTTACAGACACACACACACACACACATACCTGTTCTTCGAGCACTTTTATTGCCCTTAAAAAAACCTGAAGTTGCGCACCTGCGAGCAAACGCGCTCCCTTAGTCCCGCTCGTCGCCGACAGCTTCCTCTTTTGATACGTCGGATCCCCCGACTCGATCGTAAACTGTTGTTGCTGGTATAAAAGATCTCCAGGAGGATTTCTCCGCGGTGGCGATGACGCGCGGAATCACATTCGGGAATTAAAGGGCTCGCAATTTGCTGCTCAATTTGCATACGTCGTAAATCCATCTCTGAATTATGAATTTTAATCGGACGCGAATTTAAATATCTAAGTCGACATGTTTCCTCTTAAGAAAAAAATACTTAAAAAATCGAACTGATCCTCAAATGTGTTGTCGAAGATATTCTTACGATTATATCTCGAGTGCTTAATTAGTGTCGCTTTTATCGCGATGTTACATGCGAGATACGTATCGATAAAATTAATAGCGTGGCGCATCTGTTGTGCTTAGTAAAAAAAAACCAGAAAGAAGATAGTTAGATTCACTTTCGAACACATGATAACGTTATCTCTTTGACGTGTATTCGAAAAAGGAGACGCATTTTATATTTCATCGTAAGAAGAGTAGAAGCACGCGTACACACACATACACACACAGAGACAAGAGGGGAGATGATTCTCTCAACTTCCCATGAATCTCTCCTTAGGGAAAAGAGATTTCACACGTGCACCATACGTGTGTACGCGCAGCGGATATTTAAGAAGCTTTCTTGTGCGGTTTTTTGGCTTCTTTACCGTGATCAGAATTACGAGCCGAGGAGGGAGCGCGCGTAAGAAGTTTCCCTCCGCTCGTGATAATAAACGCGTCGTCGAAATTACACGGTGGCAACAGTAAAGAAAGGGGAGGAGACTACTCCCCAGCTGGTGGTAGGTTCAAGGAACCGAAAGTTCGTGATATATTTTCAGCAAAAACGCAAGTTACTTCGATCGATTTTTTTTTTCTTGATTTACGAACTACGAACATATTAGTTAGCATAAATTCGAGGATTTACTATCAGAGGGATTTTACTTATACCTTATCTATTATATATTTTCTCTCTCTTTCTCTTTTTGTCGGATTTAATTGCTTCATAAAGTCGTAAGGTTTGTGTTTCCGCCGTAAATTGGGGACATTTGTAATCTTATCGGGGACTAACGAATTAAAAAAAAATCATCTCACGCATTTTTTTCGCCACGGTCCCGAAAGTTCCGATAATAAACGTGTCGAAGTAATTCCGCGGTCGACAAGAGAGAGACAGAGAGAGAGAGAAACGAAAAGAAATAGAGAAGGAGAAAAAAAAGAATCGTCGAAAGAACGCGGGTGAGGAGGGGGAGATCGAGGCAAGGGAAGTGGAGAATCGAGAGAGATTCGACGAAGCTCGCGCGCGGTCCAGGCATCTTTTCGATTCCCTGCTTATTGCTCGCCTAATTGGATTCCTCTCTACCATCGGCGCGATCGCCGCGTGTACATCTATCAGCCCGCGGCTTGTGAAACCAATTTGGACATTCCCATATATGCGGCCGAGGTCCGCGCGCGCGGTGATCTATAGAGGCTCGAAAACTACAGTGACCCTGGTCCTTCTGTCTCCTACGTTTTGTTCCTCGAAACATGCACATTGTGTGATGGAACGCGTCGGGCGATCATTTCGGGAGCAAATGAACACGAGTGCCATCACTTGCGAGATATATTGCACAATCTGTTACGTTCACGTATGTAATCTGTGGACGTTGTTTTCAAAAATTAGGTAGGGTAAAATGCGCGAGAGACGCGACGTTTCGAGGAAAAATCTCGGTTAAATTACACGATGATACATGAGGAGAGGTTCGTGTGCGCTGCCGGGCGCGCGACAGTTGCATGTGCATACGTCTCAATTCCGCGTTAAACTCACGGCCGCGTCTGTGTTTTATCGCCTGATGTCTTCGTAAGCGCACAACCCCGTTCGAGTCGATCGATATCGATTCAATTGCGAGACGGTCGTCTCCTCGTGTACATCGATAAACGATGTGTGTTTTTCACGACCGATCGGAGCGCTCTTTTTTTTTAATCTTAAATCGGAAACGAATTTACGAGATTGTATAATTTACGCGCCAATATTACAAAAACATTTTATTTTTCACATAATTAGCAATGACAAACGCATTACCGAGCGAAAAAGAAATCTGTTACGCAAAATGTTGTTGGTATAGAATTGGTATAAAAAATTTCTTAAGAAAAATCATGGAAATTACTCAAGCGACAAATAACGAAAATCAATGTTAACCGCGTTCCGGCATCACGCACGTTCCGCTTAATAAATTTCCTCGATTCGATCGACGGTGTGTTTCAAACACGCACGCGTGTTTGACAATCGATAAAATGTGCTTTCAACCGGCGCGGCGACTAAGCGCCAGTTTGCAACAAATAATGCAACGTAGCGGAAGGAGATGGGACATAAATCTCTTTACTGACAATTATATCAAAAACAAGTACAAGAGTTTCCATACACGTGAACAAAAACGTGTCGCGCTCAGGAAACACCTGCTCTTAAATTCGTTCGCGAATCGTTTCGTTCGCAAATTGCAGCGAGCGCGCATGTGTAAATATTTATGCGAATAAAATTTATTTGCGCGAAACGATTTCTTCGAAGCAACACATTTTGGAGCAAGAAAACGGACTCTTTTTTTTTTTTTTTCTGAGTCACAAACAGCGACAACATCGGACTGCGGTTCTTCCGCGAACTTGTTCCGCGTCGCGTGTTCGTACGTTTCTTTTCAGTATCGAAACAAACAGTCGTGAGACACGAAGGAAGGACGAGCGGTTTCTTAAAGCGGCGAGGAGATACGCGCGCGCGTTCTCCCTTTTTCCTTATAACCCCCGAAAATTCGATTTCGCTGCCGCCAGGTATTTTAACAAGACCGATATTCCGTGTCGGCGACGCGCCGAAAGGAAACGACTGGTGACGAACGACGGGGGGGTAGGGGGTGGGAACCGAGTGTGTGTGTACACGAATTCGGGGACTAATCTGGCCAATTAAAAAAGACCCGGTGAGAGAGAGAGAGAGGAGAGAGAGAGACCACGACCGAGAGAAACGGCGGGCCACAAATTCGAGAATTCGCCGATGGTATTCGCTAATGAGTGCGACTTCTCTAGCCCCTTCCGTTCCTATCTCTCTTTTCTCTCCCTTCGCTCTTTTCTTTGGGTGTTTTTTTTTCTCTCTTTTTCGCTCTGTTTTTCGGCTATGCGTCTCATCTACTGGTCCCCGCAATCCTGCGGTACTGGAAAACGTTAATTAAACGCGCCACTTCCGAGCGCTTCGCGTAGAAACAAGATCCGTCGTTAATTAAACGGTCGACAGAAAGAGAGAGAGAGAGAGAGAGAAAAAGAGTCTTTCGGCGAGTTGTCTGATCGCGAAGCGTGAGAATATCGTATACAGAGAATAATTTTGCAAAATCCGTTTTTTTTTTTTTTTTTCTGTCGACGAGAGAAACTGCTTTCATCGTTGAAGCACATTCGCGAACTTTTCGATTGAATGTTTGTTCCCGAAATAGAAAAATAAAATAATTGCGCCAATTTGTAAATGCGCACATGATTTGGCGAGCGCGTAGTTGGTTTAATTTTTTAAGTGATCAATTTCTCGGTGGAACGAACACGTTTCCTCTCTTCCCACGCGAAATCAATCGGCTATCGTTAATGGAGGACTCGTTAATTAGAGAACGTTTACCGTCGCGTAGAAGGGGAACGGGAAACGTCAAACCGTTCGGAAGAGTGGACGGGTCCTCTGTCAGAGGACATTATATCGACGTAGTAGGTCCCGCATCGCGAGTGCTTCATTTCGTCGTTACCTTATTTTATTCCGCCGAGCGCGCACCTGCGCTTCTCTTCTCCTTTTTCTTCTCTTTCCTCCGCCACCATCGCTCGTTCTTGCCTGTCGAGAGAGGCTCCGGTTGCATCGCAAATGTATGCAGGCCGTGTGTGCGCGACCTAGCCTAAGAATCGTTATTTCTGGTTCCACGCATTCAGCGACTCCCCGAGAAAACGTCCGGATTACGTTCTTCGAGAGAGTGGTTGTTCGACAAACAAGCACACCACTATTCCCCCATATTGCAGAAACGGTACGCAGCTCGGAAATCGAGTCAGAAATACAGATACTAATCGAAATATAATTGACCGGTAGGTAATTTTCAAGCGGAGCGTGCGTTAATTTTACCAAACGGTAAATCGAGACGCTTTCGTATCGCGCGATTTCTATGTCACGGGAATCGGATCTACATTTTTCTCGGAGATCTACGTTTAAGTTTGAAGAATTTTTGTTTTTTAATTTTGAATTTTTAATTTGTAACGTTACACAAAAGTACATAATTCTTGCTCATTATAGCTGCACATTGAAATTTCTTCTAATTTACAGTCGATCCCGATTTTCAGTAGTTTCTTGTCTCGTTTTTATCCTCAACATACCAAAAATGCGTCCCATTCCTTTCGTGTATATCTCTGGACCGCGGCAGCGGCGGCGCCTCTTTGAGACATTTGTCCGTTCGTGTTCTTTCACATGTCAGGCTCTTCTCTCTCTCTCTCTCTCTCTCTCTTTTTCTCTCTTTCTCTCTTCTTACAGAGGTGCTGGCCGATATATACGTATACTCGGGCACGGTCACCGAAGTTGTGACTACCTGCCGCCGCCCCTAATTGGCACGATTTATGTCCGCCGTGGATCGCGCATCTCTCACTTTGCTCTCGCGGTTGACTCCTTCGCCTGTCGAAATTTCCGTCTGATTTGTGAGAGAATCGGCGCGTCTCTTTCTCAGCGCGAGACCGCGACCACCTGTTGTCGCCGGGCTCGCTTCGATCGATTCGATGCATACGCAATTTCGTTCGTAATCGATCTCGCGCGTCTTTAAACGGAGGTCTTTTATCGACGCGAACAGCTGGGAAGGAAATCAGTTCCGCGTTCCTTAATGGCGGACACGTGTTCGCGCGGATTGGCGATCGTCGCAAAAATCATTTCGCGACCGGTCATGCGTGAATCCCGTTCACGTTCGCGATCGATCACGTATCATAGCTACGTCTCGGATGTGCGTTGTTACCGTCAAGTATATAACGGCACCACCGATCGGGAACACAGAGTGTTCGACATTGAATCAACGACGGCGATTCCACAATTAATTACAGACCAATTAATAATAATACAAATTAGCGAACTCAATCGACGGAAATTCTTTAACCTCGCCTCGCGTTATTACGTGTCGTCGATCGGCGCCGATCAACGTAGACGCGCTTTTAATAAATGCACAGAGCTCGTTTTATAATGCGGACCCAACCAGTTTGAGACGAAGAAGCGGTTAGCGGTCGCGCGACGACAGCAGAAACGGGCAGCCAGCAGGTGCGCGCGTCTCTCTTCCTCGAGAGCTAATCTACATGAGTGGAATGCAGTCGAATTGAGGCTTCGAGTTTCCGGTTTTTGTTGTCGTCTTGCGGCGACGCAAAAAATGATAATTAAACGTTTCGAATTATTTTCGGATTTTCTCGTCGCTCTCGCGTCGATCTTTCGCGGTGATTATCGTGGGAGCTTCACGGGGAGCGTCCCCGGCGCTAACCGTAAACGCGATCTGGTTGTAAAATGAGGTAACGATCGCGTTGGACGAGCACGCGCGCTATTGGGTGAAAAGTGATCGTTACTTTGTGTGCGCGCTATAGCTGGGCGGGAACGTGTATTAAACGTTTTATGTGTTTTTAGGAAACAACGAAATAAATGAAATCGCGTAATTACGTAAATCGGATAATTGCAAAATTTATTTTACCGCGAGATAGATTCAAAGTTTAATTCTCAAAAGAAGTATAGTACATTTTTTCAATTTATTTTCGTAATTTAGGTAATCCCCTTCATCGTGCACGTGAATTTTATTATTTATAATCGTTCTTGTTTGTGATTCGGGCGATTAAAATAATTGCCATTTGAGAAAAACGGCGCGGATAAAATGACCCGATGAATCCAAGTGTCGTTAAGTTCTTTTTTCTCAAATGTGTGCCGTTTTTTGCGACATTCTCTCCTTCTCCGGGTATCGGAGAGCGACTTTTGCAACGGCGATGTTGCGCGCATTTCCGGTCGACCTTAATCGCGCATGCGTGTCGGGTTCCACGCGAAAAGACCTAACAATCTTGCTCGGCATCGCGTGACTTTCGGGGTGGTGGTATACAGGATCGGTAATTTATTCTCGCCGAGGACCCGAGTCGTTTCGTGACGTGTCTCCGTCTTTTTTTTCTCCATAATTCGTTGCGCGCGGAGAAACGATTGTCGCGAAAGGGTTGACGAGGGCGAGAGGGCGAGAGAGCGATTCTTCATGCTACCGCGAGCCGCACGAACGCACAAGGTGCGTGGCGTCCCATGGGAATGAGTTAATTACTTTATACGCACCACCGCGTACAGCGGTGTGGTAATTATCTCGTGTACAAGCAGATGAATCGCACAAATGGTCGTACATTCGGAGTATCTCAACTGTTAAATTACATCGACACGTTTTACAGTTTTTCAAATTAATTAAGTTAATAATTAATAAACTTGAAATATATTAATTATTGTCTAGAACACGATAATAAATAATAATGATTAATATTGATATTATCTTAATTACATGTTTATTCAAGCGTCTGATGAGCACATATTTATATATTTTACTCTTCTCTTTTATTTATCACACACGTGACGATACAATTTTGTGGAAGTTTGACTAAGCGAATAATAAACAAGGGGGATATTTATGTTTCGTTTCAGTGGCGGAAAGTTCATCACCGTTGGTGACAGAATTAGATTACCGGACGACGTCACGATGGGATATATCATCGAGTATCTTCTAAAAAAGCAACTCACAGTGGTGGAGCAGTTTCACTCGCATTTGGAGCCAATGAAGTTTCTGAACAAGGATACTTTCCATGAGCAGGTAATTACAAATGCAAAAAAAAAAAAAGTACACGTTTAAATGTGCGACAGGATATAAAATTGGATTTTCATACACAATTACCGCAGAATATGACTGCAATCAGTAGGGGCAAAGTTTTGATTTAATGCGAGTGTGTGTGTGTGTGTGCGCGCATGTATTTGCGCAGTAATAATAATTTATCGCCGTAATACAAGACGTATAAGTAGCCGAAATTAATATTTGTGGCATGTTCTGGATGTGACAGACTGGTCGCGATAAATAGCATGATGATAAATAATGGAGTGATAATAGAATGATTTGAAGCGCGCAATGAATCAGACCCACGTGCATCGAGTGCATTGTCTGTTTTATTTCACGAAACACAATAGTCATTATTTAATCGTATGTGTGTTTCCGCTTATTACGCGACTTTGCGAACTATCATAATAGGAAATATCCTCAGAGGACATCTCACACACATGACCTGTTGACAAATACGTACGTGTTATTGACTAAATTAATCCACACACAGAAAATATGGAAAATGTTATGTGTATATTAAATTTAAAAAAAATCGCAAACAATACACATACAAGAAGAGTTAAATCTGTCGATCAAATAGAAATAATAAAATTTGGAATTTTATATTTGTCATATTTCGAAAATTAGTAAACGAAATCTTTTTCAAGAATTGCGATAAATCTAAAAACAAAAAAACATGATGTGTAAACACTCACTCATTACTCGCTTAATCATTAAATTACTATGATGTGTGCGTCAAAGATCGGGTTACCGGGTACGTACACGAGAGATCGTGTGACCAGAGAAAATGAACGCGCGTACATGCGAAACGCTAGCACAAAAACTTCTTTCTTTCACGACCGACATTATCCGATGCTTTGGTCTCGGATTTCGCAAAGTACAGGTACGAACGCGTGCATATACGCACGCCGCCAAAATAAACGCCGTCGAATAAAAATACGGTGTCATTTTCATCAGCGTGGAACCGCGGGTTTATTATCGCTCTGTTTTCTTATAATCTCTTTCTCTCTCTCTCTCGAAAAAAAAATAGATTTTGAGCTCTCAAGTGAAGGAAGTTTCGCGTTTTTATGTTTTAGGTGTCTTTCAGTTATTCTAAAGGACCGAGAGACGAATGGAATATCCTGAAGATCGACGGTTTCGATATGAAGAACGACCCAAAAAGGTAAAACACACAAAATATATATTATTTTACGGATTTTACAGTCTCGTGTCAACTTTTATATTTCACGTGTTATTACACGCGCTTTGAATTCTTTCGATATTTCGATATAAATTCCCGCGATATAAAAGAGATATAAATACATCATCATTTGTATCCTTTATATGGATTTATTCTGAATGATTGCGCGTTTGCACATGTTCGCGCGCGAATATGTGTAAAACGGTCGTTTTGTGAAATAACACGCGCAATTTACGTGAAGCGACGCGTCAACGTATAAACATATGCAATCTGTGCATTCACATTACTGTACATACGCGAAATGTCTCGCGACGGTTTTCGTGTAATTTGCGCCGGTGAAAGACGGAAGGGAGATGAATAATTACGACAAAGACAACGGCGATGACGACGACGACGACGACGACGACATTGCGATGTGCGCTTTCGTAAGTTTTAATTGACTTTATAATAATTACGACCTTTTACCACCCTTTCTCTTTCGCGTTCACCGCCCCCGTTACTCGGCATTATCTTCCCTGTGAGAGAGCAAGAGAAAAATAACCTGTTTCCGGTTGACGCGAGTTTCACCTTGCTCTTCTTCAATATTCTGCCGTACTTTTTCTACAAGTCAAGTTTTGCATTTGAGAATATTTAATGAGAAGAGAAAACATCGCGGGACGCGTTTGTGTTGCTGTGTGCTAGCAGTGAATCTGACTGGGTTAGAATCGAGACGGAAACGTAGATATTAAACTTTTCCGCGTCTCTCTTTTGTTATTCTTCTCGAGAAGGAGAAAGAGAGAGAGGAGAAGAAAAAAGAAATAATATTTTATTAAAAGTTTATATTACGAAAGTTCTCCCCGAGATTGGACAAAATTGATTAGATTTGCAGAGAGACGGTATTTGATGCAGTTTGGATTTCGGAGCAGAAATTGTTAGCATCGTCAGAGAAATATCTTTGTATCACAGAAACTTTGTAGAAATCGCTAATAGACTCTTCCGGAGTCTTATTAATGTGTGCGTATGTATTTATTTTTTGTTCTAGATTTAAATCCATCCATTGCCACTTGTTTCCGTACGTATCCTACTGCCCGCACAGATGATGAAGATCAGTGCGACGAACGTATGTAATTGAAAAAACAAAGCAAAAGAAAGCAAATAGAGCGATTTCTTGTTGTTAGACAAAATTATAAGGGAGGCACCAATGGCAAACTTTTATTTTGTTTGTGTAGAATTTTTTATCCACTAATAACATTTTATTTTTGTGAAAAAGTTTTGTGTCTTTTTTCAACTTGTAAAAGAAAAAAACGCATGTGTTAAAAGTAACATTACGGGGCTATGATTCTTGTTGATCCGAGGAATGTACATAAAGGCAGGTAAAGTTTTGTCATTGATGTTTCATAATCACTGATCTGTGTAATTAATACTTACATGTAGGTAAAAATTGGCGAGGAAATAGAAGAATAAGAAGAAACACGGTAAGCAAGAATGATAAAAAATAGAACTACAACGTATTTCTTGTATTTTTTTCTTTTTTCGCGAGAATGGGAATTTACAATCTCGCGCAGACGCATAAAACAGCTGTGCAATACACAATATAGAACATTCTTGTACATAAGATAAGCTTGTACATATATACATATATAACGTAACTGTGTAATTCACTGAGACGGCCTCGTCGCGTGAAATGAAATTAAGCTAGTCCTTTGCAGAAAGACAAACAGTTGTATATAATGTGATATTTACCGCGTGCTAGTGCTCACTTGGATGTACGTACATGTGTATAATCTTCAATCTCTCATATATATTATATTATATTATATTATCGTATATATGCATGTATGTGTGTGTATATACGTATGTGCATATATATATATATATAAAACACACATAAAAAAAAAAAATAGAAGAGTTTTGCATTTCACTCTCCTAGGTATCTTATCTAAATTTTCTTGGTATCTTCTAGAATATTTATAAGTCGAATCTTAAATATTTGTGTGCAATATGAAATATTATACGAGTTGTTTATTTTCAAAATATAATATAATGCCAGATCGCTTTCGATTCTTTGCAGACACAATTGAACAGAAAATGTGTATTAATTAATTATATATAATTCATAATATAATTAATAATACAATTAATTCCATATAATATGTATAATTATTTTATATAATTTATGTATGATTCTATGCATCAATTTCTCTAGCTAAAAGTATCAAAAAAATAACTTCAATTTGAAAATACTAGCACAACACAGGCGCGCGCTACGCGCACGCTATTGTTATTTTTATTTAACATGTTGTCAGTGAACACAACCTGTCACCGCGATGACAGATAGTATATGCGTCTTATAAACCATATAATACACATGTGAGAAATGTCAGAAATAACGCATGAAAATCAAACTCAAAAAATAGTGAGAGAAAGAAGTGGAAAAACAACACGTGACTAAAATTATGTGACAGGGAAAAGGGTAAAAAAGAGAATATTATATATATTATATGTGATATTCTATATCTATATATAATACACATACATACGCATATATGTATGTATATATATATACATATACATATACATATAAGTCAGTAACACCGCCGCGGTCGCGCGACCGAGGTCAGTGACTCCACCGCAGTCGCGCGACCGAGGTCATTGACCCCGCCGCGGTCGCGTGACTGCGCGGCCGAGGTCAGTGACTCCTCCCCCACCAAGGCCGCGCGGCCGAGGTCAGTGCCCCGCCAAGGCCGCGCGGCGGAGGTCAGTGCCCTGCCAAGGCCGTGCGGCGGAGGTCAGTGACATTACTGTAGTATGTATATAATACATATAATACAATATAAAGTATAATATTATAAATATATAATAAATTATATGTNTAATATGTATTATTTAATGTATTATTTATGTATATATAATATAAATTACAGTCACGTTATTTTCACGCGTTTTTCTACTCTTTCCTGTCACGTGATTTTAAGTACGTTTTTAATTTTCTCTACATATATGACGAACTGTCTCAAAATCGCTTTTCATTATTTACTCTCTCGATCTTACCGATTCGATTAGACTCGATCAACCAACCAACCAATCGGCAACGCGGAAGAGGCAACAATAGGTACGATATATTCGACTCCAAACGCGCACTTCTTGGTCCAAATGCCTTTTTTAATATAGGAAACAACTCGTATTTATTAGTCGTCACTCTTGAAAAATCGAATGCATCAGTTGTGAAATAAAAAGAAGTGACGGTGTATAAATGGGATCTCGATATAGTTCTCGATAAGATATATATGTATTATAATGTAGTTACATGTATTTAGCTGATATATATATATGTACGTAAAACAAACGCGGAAGTTGTGGTTTTTTCTGTTTTTATTATTCTAATGTTATTGAAACTTCGAAAATATGAGATTTATGACATCAATTATAATCTGTGGTATAATGCGATCATGTTTCATATAATAAATGATGTATTGAACATTAATTGTTTGAATTCTGGTATCGTCAACCTTTCTTTGTGTATCATATTTTTATTTTGTGCAACGTTACCAGAATTCTTTAACATAATAAAATGTATTATCTCTGTAATTTTTTTACTACAACATGCTTCCTCTTCAAATAGTCAAAACTCCTTTCCTACATGTTCGTCTCTATATATGTACTATAATAAATCACTAATAAAAAAAAAAAAAAAAAACCATAACAGTTGACAGTTTCACAGAGATGTAACATGTCCATTAGACATCCATAGCTCCATGGGACATTTAAATTAATGAACGTCTAATGTAGGTTTCTGTGGATTTTTGTTCTATGTGTTTTCTAACTCTTTTTTTTTATAGTTTTTTCTCTTGCTGTTCGCGTCTCGAGAAAATTTAATTTTTTTTTCTCTCGAACAAATTTGTGTTAACATTTATATAATTATATATATTATAACTCTTATGTTTCTCAAAAAGAATTCGAATTGCTTTAATATATCAGAAAAGGGAGTCGTACGTAGAGTTCAATAAGAGAAAAAAAACATGTGAACGAGTAACAAAGACGCTACTATCATTATTTACTGACGTGCAATCATTTATTGACTAGCCGTAGAATGTGTGAATACAAGTTTATAGGAAATATACCCTCATCTGTTATAGTCGATCTAGCAAGACTGTTAGTCGATAAACCAGACTCCTGTCGGTGTTCGAGATATTCAGAAGCGAGCAAACAGTAGCAATTAGTAACTGCCAGTACAAGTTCGTTTTTTATTTCTTGTAATAAGGGTAATTGTTGCTCAGCAGCAGCATCGTAAATAAAAAGTGCAGGCATTAATTAGAGAGGTAGTTCTCACTTTCGCGTAAGCAATATATATCGCTCACTATATCTTGCAATAGCAATTATACCGGTCATCGGCAGCGGAATGTACCAACGGTAAGTAACTTGCGGAGAACAAAATTTATTAATTCAACATGTGGACAATTAATTGTTATTATGGTGTAACTAGAAAAAAAATATATATCTATGTATAATATATAATCTATGTATAATGTACATATAAAAATCATATCTACATATCAGAATAAGTACAAAAAAATTTGCATGCAGTTCTTGAGCGCAATAAAAATCCATTATTTATATGTGATTATAAACTTCATTGTGGAGCTCAATCAAACATAAATATATTATATATAAATTAGAATGTAAAAATATAGAATTAATTGATTTTTATTGCATACAACATATAATGTATGCGTTAATTGGTTTTCCACAAATCGTTATTCACAATCAGAAAAATAATGTCGAGAATCGAACGTTAAAAGTTACATGTTGCGCGTCTTGCATATTATGCGTAGATATCTGTACGCTTGAAATGGCATGAGAAATTTCATCACAAATTCGATATACAAGATAAATATACAATGTTTCGCGTTGTTTCAATATGAATATCAATATGTATTTTCTCGAATATGTTTACCCATACAGTAATAGAAACGTTTTTGCCGCTGATATACGAAAACCACTGTGGGGAGGGGAGGGGCGTTAATTTAACGATATATATTGCGCTCAGCGCCATATAGTTTATTCAATGTTACGTTTGTCGATCTCGTATTTTAAATCTCAAATTTCCAACGTAGCTCTTTCGTAGTCGTTTTACTCGTTTGTATGGCCACTCGATATTCCGTTCTCTCGCTCGCATTGGAAATACATGCCGTGCGAGATGGTCTAAATATCGAATGGATACAAACGTTCGAAAATAGGAGAAAGAGAGAGAACGTGAGAGATGAAGCGAGAAAAGGGGTGGGAAGAAGTGATAGGAATGAAGAAGGAGAATGATACCGAAGGTGGTTAAACGAGGGGTTTAAAGGTCGTGTGCTAAAAAAGCGCCATACGATACAGCACGTATCGTATTCGTGCCCACTACGGTGGATAGAAACAGAACTATTTCGCTCCCCGTGTTGCATAAAGATTCTCAATTGCTCGGCGCCGCGCCGTAGCACTTGGAATTGCAAGCCGTATATTGCGGGATGCATCTTATTTCTACATGCGCTGTCATCCACCCTTCTCCGTCTTCCCTTACTCTCTTCTTCTTCGCACT
This sequence comes from Pseudomyrmex gracilis, assembly GCF_002006095.1. NCBI lineage: Eukaryota > Metazoa > Arthropoda > Insecta > Hymenoptera > Formicidae > Pseudomyrmex > Pseudomyrmex gracilis. The sequence continues at coordinate 352,856 of NW_018020606.1, forward strand.
TGCTGTGTAGTTTTACGCAGAAGATAAATTTTCCGGTAAAAGACTGTTTACGACGACTTTTATCTGTGGATTTTTTTTCTCTGAGATGATATTTTAATTTAATTATACTCGCGTGAAAGAGAGAGAAAGAGAGAGAGAGAGAGAGAGAGAGAGAGAGAGAGAGAGAGAGAGAGACGTGTAATAAGTTTCTTTCGTTATGAAATATTGATTTCTTGAAAATATACTGTGCCTCAAGTGCCGTTTATTGCCGCTTAACTAAATTTACTCAAGAAAATTGTTTTCAATTAAAATGTTTTTAATTAAATTATTGTGATATATTATAACACGCACATATAACGATGTATATTCGTCGCTGTATTTTATCACGACTAGTTATAGTAAATCGAGATATTTCGATTTACATTTTGTGTGTGTGCGTTTGTCATTATAACTTAATTCAAATTTTAATTAAAATACGATGCGTTGTATAATTATAACGTATTAAAGAGGACGCCGACTGTTGAATTTTAAGCAATCTACTGCAGCGCGCGAATCGTTGTGTCGAGTTGCGGTATAAAAAGTCGCCCGCGCGGCAATATCGAAATTTAATAACCGGGACTCGCATAGTCGCCACGTCGACGTATTCACGATATCGGTGGACAAACCAGAAATTATATCGGGGGACACACTGAATACCGCGAGAGGTAAGCCGAGGGAAAAAAAAAAAAAAAAAAAAAAAAAAAAAAAAAAACGTGTGGTTATAAAGGGAACTTCGCCAACCGGATTTATTAGCGCGGCCGCAGTTTCCGCAATCGTTCTTTTCTTTCCTATTTATCTTTTATAACGTCGACGCACACCGTTCCNAAAAGTCGCCCGCGCGGCAATATCGAAATTTAATAACCGGGACTCGCATAGTCGCCACGTCGACGTATTCACGATATCGGTGGACAAACCAGAAAGAATATCGGGCGACACACCGAATACCGCGAGAGGTAATCCGAGGGCATCTAAAAAAAAAAAAAAAAAAAAAAAAACTAAACGAGTGGTCATAAAGGTAACTTCGCCAACCGGATTTATTAGCGCGGCCGCAGTTTCCGCAATCGTTCTTTTCTTTCCTATTTATCTTTTATAACGTCGACGCACACCGTTCCACCACTTTTCCGCAGTGGGATCTCATTCACGAAAAAGCGCGGTGTTTCAGTCACCGGCAATGACGTAAAAGCGAACGTAGGGAGGGAGATGCACTTTGTGCGATGACGTAAGAACAGGATCGAGGCAACCGCGTCCTGCGCCCAAGGCTGAGATATTAAGACGTTCTTCAGAAACGCGTCCAAATAAAGATAAAACGTAATATAGACTTGGTAACATGAGAATATATTCCACTTCTAATTACGCACCGGTACGTATACAAATTGTATAAAATTGAATTCAAAGAGTAAACAAACAGACCGAGAGATCCGACCGATTTAAAAGTTCCCGACCCCGGAGTCGGATTCGTTATTCCGCATTATATACATTCAGCGGAAAAAATATTAACATCATTTAAAAGTTATTGCGTCTGCTATATCGCAGAATTTATAAAATGAGATGATTTCCTCGTCACGTATACATTCATAACTTGTTTCGTCTTCGTTTGTCCGTCACTGTGTGGGAGAAATACAGGAGCAGCGATACGAAACGGGTGGGTGCGGGAAGAGACGATCCGAGTCGCAAGTAGGTCGCATTATCCGAGTCGCGACCTACTTTGGTCCTTTCCATCCTTTTGGTGCGCTTTGTCGACCCCGAAATCCACCCGAAAACTCCGTGCCGTCATGTCCAGCCCATAAATTTTTTTTAATATTCCACACCGTGATAGGATATTCGCGCGGCTCTATCTCGTGATAGAAAGTTACGTCGTGAGAAGATGCGCCGTTTAACAGAGATATGAGCCAACAATATTTCAAACATATACGTACGGGTGGGGGAATCCAAATAGGTCACTTTAAACTTTCGACGCTGTGTACAAGAGCTCTCATTTCCTACTGTCCTCGTACACAATTGCAATTTGTTTCTCCTCTTCAGGTGCGCCAAACGACCGAGATGAAGTTACGCAGGCCGCTTATCCGTCTCGCCATAAACACAATCCCTGGACGTATTTACGGCGAGACAGGAAGAGTCTTTGTACCAGAGCACAATCGACAGTCGGATGAACGTGATATCCTCTCTTTAACTGTATAAGAGAAATAATAAGACCATGTACATATATATTTCGGCCTTATTACTTCTTTTTTTTTTTTTAAAGTCGAACAACGGCTTAAAGTTTAAAGCTGAAATGCGCCGTACGCGTCCCCGAATGTGATCACGCGCTCTACGATTTTAAAATAGAACATCAACCATTTTACACACACACCAGTCGGTTTCCTCCTATTCCGATAATTGTCAGCGACGACTTAGCTGATTCGTAAAGTTTCTGTATTCCATTTATATCATCGGCAAAACGTGCGTTTTTCTGCCGAGAGAAATCTCAATGAAGCAGAACACATCTTATAACTTGCACTTTCATCGAGAAAATAGTAGTAGCTTATATGTGTAACGACGCACACACATGTGTGTGCAAGCGCGGTGGAAGAGTAATCGTACCATTATTGATTTTGTCTCCTTGTATGCGTCTACGTTTGCAGCTTTGTGACACAAAGCAGATACACTCCTCCTCCGGTCGTGGGATGCAGCGTGAGATCGCATTCGCGTGTGGAAGTTCTTGTTCTAGAATTAATCTTAACAAAGGTTCTTGAAACCACATGTTGTTGATATTGCGTGTAGTAATTAGTCGTGAAGTAATCTTAATAATAATTATATCTCGCGCGCGCACATCTTTTTATCTTGAGTAGATAGACAGAATTTCAAACGGAGTCAAATCTCAAAAATGAAATAAATACGTGAAATTTTAGCTCTTGTTAAATTTTATTATCAGACATATAAAAACCATAAGTATTTTACTTATTTAAATACATTAAACAGGGGCAAAACTTTGCTTGCGCGCGCAAAGTTTTATTTTTTTTTTATATAGCGTGTATTTCAATCCTTCAATTACTTATGTTTCTTTTTTATATATAAAATTGACAAGTTCTCTCTACAAAATGGCGGTTTATTTATTTTGTTCGAAGTAATAATCATTTACTTTCAACATTCACTCTGTGTATATGTATACAGGGTGTCCCAGAATTGATTTAACATCTCTCGCACACAGGTAGAAGGAATAAAACTGAGGTGAAAAGTCCTATACCATTTTGCTAGATTCGCAATAGTTACCGAGATTTTAAGTAACAAAAATCCGCGAATAAGCGTGCATCAGGCTGTCTTACGCGCGTAGGACAGCCCGGCGCGCTTCACACAATTACATTTTAATATGTATATGTTATAGTATATGCTGTTATATTAGCTCCTTCCATATGTCGCTATAAGCATATACTATAAGCATATACTATAACATATACATATTAAAATGTAATTGTGTGAAGCGCGCCGGGCTGTGTCCTACGCGCGTAAGACAGTCCGATGCATGCTCATTCGCGGATCTTTGTTAATTAAAATCTCAGTAACTATTGCGAATCTAGCAAAATGGTATAGGACTTTTCACCTCAGTTTTATTCCTTCTACCTGCCTACGAGAGATGTTAAACCAATTCTGGGACACCCTGTATATTTCACGAAGGAAGGGAAGAATTATTAATGACGCAAATACTATTATATTACATATATAATACATTAGTAGTATCATTAATGTAACACATCGACGAGACCATGTGTAAGATCACATTTTTCAGTGAAGACAGAAGTTTCCTGACAGATTCGATTTCCGATATCACTCTTTTCCGCACTACATCGGAACGTTTACTTACATCAGCAAGAAACTTGATCTGTCGCCAAATGCTGAACGTAAAAAGACTACCAATATATTCAAATAGAAAATCCATTATCAGTATTAAATGTAGGCACATTTGCCAGTACTTCGTCAGGCACGAGTCTCTTAAAATAATGTTAGAAAAAAAATATTTCTGATGTAAAATATTTGTTAAATACTTTTACTATTTACGTCATTCAAATGCAATACATACTTCGTCTTCCTCAGCTTTCCGAATCTTCATCTCTTTTTGCTTTAAACCATGTGGACCTAATCTCGCAATTTGTTCGGCTATTCGTGCTTCCTCTTTTTGCGCCAACGTTTCGAACATTTTCACACTCGATATGAATGCTAACGTGATCATTGGCGCGCTAACAAAATACTTTTCGAGGATATTTGCCCAATACGATAATGGTTCGTTTTCTAATTTTGTCACGTCGTTTAGAAAGTTAAATATTTCATCCAACTAGACAAGAAAAAAGTCAAACTAAGCATAAGTAATAATATAATTTACAAGTAAAGCGTAGTTTGTGTGTCAACGGGCTAGAGTGTCATCTGCAACGTACTTTGTTTGTGTTCTCAAACGTGATATAATCGAAAAGAATATTTGCGATGTAAGAATCTGAATTGCTGTTTAAGTCATTTAGAAGGAAAGAACGGTGTTGGTCAATTGCGGTTCTTATTTCCATTTTTATTGGGGTTGTGTCACTGCCACGTAAATTGTTAAGTATCTTTATCAAACACCACTTCATTATCATATTGATTTTACTGGCTACACATAAAATATAGCATTTTACCGAATAGATTTGGAAAAACAATTATTTACTTTTTTTTTAATTGTTTTGTTTTTAAAGTTTCTTGATAACAGATTTCATATATCGATCACAAAATTTGTGAAAAAAGCTCACAATCATATACTCAATAGAAGAATTCGATTTTCAAGAATATTACCTTTGTTACATAAAAAAAAAAAATCACATTTATATCATGTGTATTTGTTATATTTATATTATATGATATATATTTGCGAACATATGTATAAATTTATAAAATACTTGAAACAATTAATATTTACGCATATGCAATATGTCTTCTCTTGTGAGTTGTGTTCCAGAAAGACAAAAATAGAAGATTGTAACTTGATGCTGATAGTAATAGCGATTAATAGTTTTGACGTAGATAATACTTAATTCACGAAACGTTTTATACAACAGATTGGATTTAGATATGAGATAGTTCCAGAGTACTAAACAACTATGCACTTCATATCTTTGATTAAACGAGAACGGCCCTTTCCAAATTAAATTCACTATCCTGTCGTTGTCAGCGATATGGGGATAATAAACGACTAACGTCTTGCTTTTTTTAAACGGCACAGTCGGAGTCCTCCAAGGTTTTCGAAATCTACTCTGTTTTCTCTACAATTTTATGTTAAAAATATGAATCTCTTTAATATGCTTTTGTTTAAATAAACAAAAAAAAAGAAGCGCGCAAAGAGAGATAAAATGATAAAATATTACTTAAAAATATACCTTCAACAGTTTTTGTTCTAAAGGCATTAAAGCGAGGAAAACTTCATTATGTTTCACTTGACCTGCTATAAATATAGTTAAATTTTCTGGCCTATAAAATTTCTTGTGATAGTTTTTGACTTTTTTATTATTGGTGCTTTCACGTAAGTTTTTTGTAACACCTGTGCGTGTAAATGATTGATGTAGATTTAGAATTTGAAAGAGAGAACGAATATGTAAAAATTATGCGTATCATTCTATACCTTTAACATGCGATGTAAAACCACATCTTTTATCGTAAAATGTATTTATAATTTTATGCTCTATCAGATATGCGAGTGTGTTTTCCGCGTATTTTCTTTCACAATAAAGATCACCGGCATCCATACCTTTACCATTAATATGATGTATTTCTGTAAGATATGCTGAAGTCTGTGTCACAATATTATCAAACATTAATTATATTTGTATTTTTTTCAAATAATTTTGCTTGAGTATAAAAGTACTACGTATCACATATAATTAAATTAATTTATAGATGTGCGGGCAAATACAACATTAATAAATAATTTAAACTTATATCAATAAATTATTCACAAGCATGTACGATAAATTTTATATTACTTTAATGTTTTTATCTTTTATAATAAAGTTTTTTCATCAAAAGATACATAGTAAAATAAAACAGATTTGTTAGATTTTTAACAAACAAATGGATATCAACAAAATAATCTAACATACGAAGAAAATATCGTAAAATGTTCAAGTAGTCAGGAGAAAATTGTAAATACTTTGAGACTTGTTTCGATAAACACAGTCAATGGCAGATATCCTTCACACGCGTGTTCCTTTGTCAAGACTTGTTTCTTTGTATTTACAAGTTCCTTATAGCCTTAATTTACAACATTTTACGATCTTTTTCTTTCACGTTAGATTATATATCCCTTTGATTGTCTCTATCATATATATATATATATACACACACATGTATATATTTGTATACACATATATTTGTTAACACTCCGTTCACTGTGATTTATAAATGTTTTAGCTTATTTCTTGATAATGAATATGAAAAGCTTTCCACTTAAAATTTATATTTTGTGCGGTATTTTACTTTAAGTAGCGGAATTTCACGCTACTTAAAGTAATGTATTATTAAATACGTTAAAAAAATACGTTATTAAAGAAATCTTACCGTAAGAGTGGGATAAAAAATATGATCGAGATACACTGGCAGCAGAGAGAAAAATGCTTCGGTACAAGGTGTTTTAACTTGATAACAAGTACGATGATGAAAAATTGTAGCAGTGACGGTGGCTTCGCATTTCTGAATCCATTTCTTCATAACATCTTTATACGGATAATTTTTGCTACCCGTAAAAATAAGATGACACAGTGCGTAAGGCAGACCATCGTTGTTGTGTGTTTTAGTCGCTTTTTCAAAAAAATGTACACTTAACAATTATTTACAAATTATTGTTAAAAAATTTTATAGAAGAGCACATTTTTGGTTTTGTTCAAAAGAGACAACTATTGTCTCGTAAGTTTTGGAAAAGTTTAGCGATACGTGTCAATATATTACCAAAATTGAAATAACTGCTGACAAATGGACCTTCTAACTCTGCGAAACAAATAGTGATTCCGGTGGTTAGGGACTTATACATGTAGAATGGAATAGTATCCTCGATCATCAACGAACATATTTGTTCGAATTCACCTATAGTGTTGCTTGTATAACGCGGCATACCGACGAAAACACTTCGTGTTACTTATCAGAATCTCAAGTTCAAACTGTAGCGCAGAGATTAACGATTGAAGATAGAGCGGGAACTTTATGTGCGCGTTTCCTACCATTACCAGAAACCCCCACTACGCGCATGTTGCGATGTGTATACAATATATTCATGATTCTCTCTCTTTTTCTCTCTTTCTTTGTGTGTTTCTTCTTAATACATATGATATTTATTAGTCACATAAAAGTTTTTGTTTTGAAAAACATTTATTCTTCATAAAAAATTATATTAATGTTATATATAAAAATCATATAAATATAAATACAGAATGTTCCATTTTAAGAGGTATCCTCGAATATCTTGTAAATAACGCATTTTCGTGAAAAATAATTCAGACAACATTTGTTTGATCTTAAGAAGGTCATAAACAATAATCACAATTTGTTGGAGGCGTTAAGATCACGTCAAGATCTTCTTAAACTCATATATTTTTTATGGTCTTCGTTTTTGCACAATTTGTCCATATTTGTCTATTTATGCAGTTTTTTGTCCAACCTTTCGAAACTTGTAATAAAAAGATTGTGATGCGAGAGAAAACGCGTGTTGGGGAAGACAGAAAGGAAACAGGATGAGATAATTATTTGTTTGACAAAAAAAACGTGCAGCTGTTAGTGATAACAGAGAACAATGAAATTATCGTTACTCATAGCAACTAGTTTGGTCCTTTGAGGTGCAAATTGGTGCACCTAACCGATGCGTTGACCAATATGGTTTCATAGTCAAATCAATAGCACACTGGGACCACACTGGATAGCGATGTTGTCTGAGCGAAGCCAGGAAGATTCAAAGGATTAAACGGTATCTAAAGGAAATCCTATTGTTCATATCCGTTCGACGAATGTACATTTCCACCATTAATGGGAAAATAATATTCATAATCTAAATTGTGTTACCTGCCTCAGCACGTTGTTCGCCGGATATTGAAAATAGAGATATCACGAGAATGTATTCAGGGCAAAACCTTTATATGTAATTTTTTTTTGCGTCTATATAGGGCAACCTACAGCGTCTCTCTAATAATCGGCATTTTTTAAATTTTATTTTTTCTGGTTGTTAAAATGTTTGTCTGTGGTTACTTTTTACTTGACATTGTAATAGGCTGACTTTTATGAATTTTTTATGGCAACATGTTATTTCGAAGTCCTTTAGTTTTTTATTCTTTAGTTGTCATTTAAAAAAAAAAACAAAATTGACATGTATTTTAAAATGTAAATTATTGGATGTTATTACGTGTGTGTGTGTGTGTGTGTGTGTATAGAAAATAAAATTAATTTCAATCCGTAACAGGCAATCGATCTTTTCGGAAATACAGATGACTATTACGTGGAAAATTGCGCGTATCAAAAGAGCAGCGATCGTCACTTTGATACAATGTTAATGTATGAATTTGTTACCATGCATATCACATTATCTTTTGGTTAACAAATTTATCAACGCGCGTTAGGTTGGGGGATGCATGTGTGCATTTAATTGATAATCTTCTCACATATTTTTATTGCACTTTTTTATTGTTAACCATACAGGTTGCATAATTCTGCAAAAAAAAAAAAAACAAACTTATCAGCTTTATTGTTTCATTTTTGAAAATTGACTAAAGATAAAGAGTTGCCGCACGCGATCAGTCAGCAATTTATTTGCAAAATTACCATAATTTTACCGTGTGTTTGTTTGCTAAAATATAACAAGGCACAAATTTAATAGACAATTAATTAATAGCCATTAATTGTCTGTCGTTTAATAGAAGTCCTTTGTCCCTTTCTCTTCTATACCATCACGATAGTTATTCGGTTAATAACGCGGATAAACCCGAACGTGTTTTCGCACGGTCTCATTTGACTCGACTATAATGGTCGTCGAATCCCTGTAATAATTAGTCTATTACGTGGATTATTTGTTTACTTTTATGTACGAACAATATTGTTCATCATAGACATAAAACGGAATAAGACAAGATTTTGTTTTCTCGTATATTGACATTGCATTGTCATCTCTCTCTCTCTTTCTCTCTAGTTACTTATAAAATGTGTACTCGGACTTTGTGAAAAAAAAAAAAACTGCATTAACGCTTCGGTGCCAGATATAAAAAATGACCTACGAGTTGTTCAGACTGGGTCTGTGAGATCCACGCGACTCTTTAAGTTTGAATACCTCCGCAAAATGCAAAATTGTTTCAATGTCTCTTTTCTGAATCGAAATATTGAACGATTCTGCTTTGATCAAAAGAAACAGACTGAAAAAATCTCCACTAGTTTTGAAGATACAAGTGTTTAAAGAAACACCTGACAATTTTTTTCGAAAAACAGGCTTTTTGTTAAAAAATGCATAACTTTTTTTTCACATTTTACTATGTCAAGTCTCTCTTCGTAGTATTTTAACTTCATACTCTCTTTTGCAAAATGTTATTTTTTCTAACACTTGCAATAATACGTTTAATCGCGTTTTTCTCTCATGTATATTTTATTGAAAGTGACGGTTGCAATTTTATTGCAACTTATCGGGTGAAATGCGTTTGAGAAAAAAAATTATATCTCGCGCCTGATCGGATCGCTCCCCCGGCAACGATTCGAGGGTCGCTGGAAGTGTGCGACTTTAAACTGCGCACACTTTCGGGACCGAAAGTGAAATTCTCTTCGCTCCTTTTACCGTTCGCGACGGTGCAAATGGGGTTGTATTTGGCGGAAGGTCACCGAGTTCTCTCCTGCGCGGGCAAGAACCGAACTCCAGAGAGGTCTGGGCGTCGTTTTCTCTCTCTCGTCTTTCCTCTTCCTCCTTTTTTTCGCTCCATTTCGCCGCCACCTTAGCGGAGAAACGTATTAAGTCGGGAAATGAAGGTTGTAAAGCCCCGGGCAGCTTTTTGCCGCGACAATCACACTCGACCGGAAGTTTCGCGCTCAGCCTTCGGGGCGGTTGAGAGAGTGCAACTGGAACTTGGTCTCGCGCGCAATAGCGTCTGTCAACCTTTCCGAGCGGAATGCCCTTAGTACTTCCTACAGAAACTTCTTCGGTATCAGCGAGAAAGAAGTATTTTCTCGTTTTCGACAAGGATTCAAGTAGAAAATCCGCTCGCGCGCTACCTGCCGCGTAAGAATTGCAAAACATTCGGGCTCTTCCTGACTCGTTGGTTCGCGAGAGAGTGAAGCGCAATGGCGAAGTTGAGCGAAATAAAAGGTAAGGCTTTCGGCGCCTTTTTCCCGAGAAAGATAAAAGCAACTTTAAATATGATAAATTTTCTAACGTTATTTTCTTTTTTTTTTTTTTTTTTTACGGTCATTAACTTCCGTTACTTCGCGGAGCTACGAAACGACTTTTCGTCGCTGTGTTGCTACGCATTAAGATAAAAAATAGAAAGATCAGAAAAACACGTGATCTTTGTATTATTACTCACTTGTACTTTGTTTGTTTGTTTTTTGTTTGTTTGTTTTTTTTTATTAATTCGCGAAATACAAATGGTGGTTGCTGCGAACCCTATACGTTGCACAACTCGCGGCGGCGATGCGCGGTTAACGATTGCTTGACACGAATAGAGCGCGCACTATTTTCTGATCACGTCGTTATCTGCGCGTCGTGATTGCACAACACGAAAAGTCTACACTATCTGATTTTTTTATCACGTAACGATGCTCCAACGACTGCATATCGCCGTATAAAAGTCGTTTCTGATATTTTTAAATGTTTTTTTACCCACACAACTTTCGAACGGGGGTTGATCTACCTTTTGATTTAGTTCAGTTATCCCGCGCGCGTGCGAATGTTGCACTCGGCGAGACTCCCCTAAAATTCAGGGGAGAGAGCAAAATCCGGAACGAAAGTTTGGGAACCGACATTATGCGGACGCACGTGGTTTTAATCGATTAATAAACGGCACGCACCTGTGTCACGTTAAAGAGATTTTCGGTATAATACGCGCGCAGTTGCTACTTGCTGTTGTAGCAAACGCGTTTATAACATTTTGCATGTTTCAAGTATTATTTTCAACACTCGACCAATCGGAATCGTTATAATTTTGCATTGGAATATTAATCATATATTGAAATGTAATAATTTTGTGTTTGGAACGTTGAAATTTACACGCAATAATTGCAATATATCGAAATTAACGAGAAACTCTTTGTGACTTTTTCGTCAGTTTCTATATAGTTACAAATTTGTAATATATTTGCGCACTTAAGTGACTACTCCCATGTCAGATTAATAATTTAATTACACAAAATATTATGCACAAAATATGTTTGAAGCTTTTGCGTTTAATGTTTTAATATGCGCTTTGACAGAGTTAAGAGATTTATTAAAATGACGTGTATATAACGTATAGATACAACAGAAACAGAGATAGAGAGAGAGAGAGAGAGAAAGAGACACAAGAGGACAATACATGCGATTGAATCAATTTCCTTGATTACACGCACTGGTGCAACGAAACGGATTTACAATCCGCGGTTTAGCTAGAATTTTCTTCGTGGTTTTGCGCACTAGATGCGTCTTAGTTTATATCCGTTCCATAAATCCGATCACTTTATCGTACGGCAAAGCACGATGATCCTGCGGATGCATGCGGCCAGTACTCGTCGCTATCCCGTACGGCGGGATTTCGGTCTGCTAAGCATGTTGACAACGTGTTGTAGCGCGCGTTCTCGTCGTTGGATGCTGCGGCCTGCGGACTGCGCGCACTGATCAATATGGAGGGGAGCTTTGGTCGAGGAGGAGCGCGCGGGTAGGGGTTAGTTTCAGGGGTTGCTTCGGCGAGGGAGGCTTGTGTCGGCGGCGGCGTTGGCGGCAATAGTGACGGAGGCGATAGTACGATGGTGGTAGTGATAGTGGTGGTGGTGGTGATGGTGGTGGTGGTGGTGGTGGCGGTGATGGTGGTGGTCCCGGCGACGACGTCGGGCTACGCCGAAGGTCGATCTGCTGGTGCTGCTGCTGGTGGTAGTGGCGGTGGTGGTGGCGGCAGAATGCGAGAACCGCGAAAGGGGAAACGAGCTCTCGCGCGGTCTTACCGCGCGCAGCTTTAGCCCGAAGGGGTAGAGAGAGTCCGTACGTACGTACGTACGGTACGTACGTACTGTACGTGGTGACGGTTCAGTACGTATCGCGACGTGGACGCGTCCGTACCGCGCACTCTTCGGCCCTGACTCCACTCTTTAAACTAGGTCAACCCCCGTACGAACGGGGATCCTCTGTGCATTAGCCCCACGAGAGAGAGGAGACCTCGGCAGTAGCAGCGCGCTCGCGGCCAAAGAGCACCGTCGACGAAGGTGTCTTCGTTTTTTCCGTTGCACATTTTTTCCGTTGATCACTATAAAAAAAAAATAAAAAAACAAAAAAATAAAAAAACAAAACAAAATAAAAAACTGACAGATCACTACTAATTGTTTTACGCACAAAATAGTGCGCTCATGTTCTCGGACAGTAGTAGGGGGTGAGATTTCTCGATTCGCGAATTCGCACGAGCATGAATAATTTGGAAAATTGTTTATCGTAGTATATTCTCAGTAACAGCGTGTATCACGTGTGTGTAAGATGATTTTCAAGTGAGAGAAAAAAAAAGGGAAACCAGTTTTAGGAGATACGTTGCGTTTGTCATAGATTTCCTCTGTCGGCGGGAGATGAACTATAGGTGGTTAACAGATCTCCGAAGTGAAAAGCTATCATCAGTCGGGATGATTTTGTGTATCCGCGATGTGTGGATTAATAAATCTAATTAGCACGGATTTTCGGATGATGAAACTCTCTTTCACTGATAATCTCTATCGACAAGCGTCAGAGAGTTCGACAGCTTGCCTCTCGTTTAGAGCTTCGTTTAGAGCGATGTCGCTTTTGCGACAATAGGATCTTCATGCGTGTTCATCGATCGTCGCGAGATCGTGACGCGCGGACAGTTTGTGAACGAACGATCGTCGATCCGCGATGCTTCCGCGTCGCGTTTAACGCGCGGTTCTTCTCCTCGATTTTTGCCGAGTGACTTGACAATGTTGGTGTAGCGAATGTGCAAAACTGTCGACGAGAAATTCGGAGTGGCGTGTTCGCAATAGCACGAGCGGGATCGACTGCTGCCACCCTCTTCCTCCTCCTCCTCCTCCTCCATTCCCCGAGTGTTTGCATTGCAATTTTGCGCTCTGACGTCTGTCGTTCGACGGTCGTCGGCGCTACGCTCGTCGCAACCAGGTCAAGTGTGCGCCAGCACCACCGCTGACCTTCACGGTGCGGAATTCGGAGATCTTTTTACCGCGTCCCCGCGCTTGATTAGTGCCGCATTAACGCATCACCGTACTAATAACGTGGATTTAATCAGTAAACACGTGAAAGAGTGGTGTAGTAATAACCCTTAATTGATTACCGCGCTCATTAACGATGACATTTCAATTCCCTCTGCGAATTATATTTTCCGATATTTTGATCGAGTTTCGCGAAATAGGAAGCAACAATTCGACGACGAGGGAATAAATTATTTCTTTCATTTTCGCAACTCGCGAAATAATTCATTATATTACGTAATCGTTCGGCGCCATTATTTCGTGACGTGTCGCCACACTTTCGCGTACTTTTCCCGAAAGCAAAAATACGTAATAACATTATTGTTCGTTCGCATTTTTTTTTTTGTCGAAGAAGAACAAATTTATTTAAATCTCTCCCGCGCGTTCTGAATGTGTTCTTTCTCAATTTTATTGGACCGTAATTGATAGCGACACACAAAATCACGACGCGTTTGTGCCACAAATAACGCCCCCGGGGCGTTTATGAATAAAATTTTCCGAGTCGTAACGTCGCGGAAAACGCGGCCCTGAAAAATTCACGTCGTCACGCGGTTTTCTTCTCCAGAGAGAACGCGTGCCGCGGTACAACCGTAAAAGCACAACCCCTTCTCTTCTTTTTTACGTTTTAATCCTCTGAAAAATGCAATCCTAACCGCCCAGTTGCATTGCGCGCCGCTATCTTGCGCGCGGTCCCGAAGGAGACGCTTCCGTGATGTTCACGACTCCTTTCCTCCCTTTTCTCGAAGTACCTGACGGATGTTTCTCCGAATCCGCGCTATATATATACATATATATATATATATATATATATATATACACATATATGTATATATGTATTCCTTTTAGAGTTTCGTATTTCTGAGCGGCGCGGCGGGAGAAGAGGAGGGAATCCGGGACATATCTCCGTGCTCGTTTCCAGGGAGTAATCTCTGGAGATATGCCTCGGGTAACGGGATACGTGCCCACTTGGAGCGGATCCCGGCTCGGCTCGGCTCGGGTCGTCCGTGCGCCGCCCGTGCAAAGTCTCCGTTCATCCTCGGCTGCGGATCCTTCGATCCTTCGCTTTCGCGTGACGCGATTCCTGGATGCTCTCGAAGAGAACGATAGAACTCAATAATCCGCTCACAGCGCGAGGATCTCCTTTTTTTTTTTTTTTTTTTTTTTGTAACACGCGATTTGCGAACTTATTACGAGCGATACATCGTTACGCGCGTGTCAAAGACACATCGATATATGAATGACTCTCGTTCGAAAGCGGCTATTGATATTGAGGCGCGGCTATTAAATGTGCGATAAAATTCGAAAGCTCTCGGGTAAACGTTTTTCACGATTTGATAGCGCACTCGCGGCGCGTTTCCCATTCACCGCAAATGCGTATAAAGGCTGCGGGTATTCAAAGCGGATGTGCGGTAAAGCGCTATGTATAATCGTTTTCTCGTCTCTGCGGATGTGCATTAATGAATTAGCGCTTAAATTTGCGGATGTTGCATGTTTTGTGTCGTAATTACATTACGCCTGAGAATCAAAAGAGTTTGATCGCTTCGAAATATAATTTTTGTAATTTTGATCGAATTTTCGCCAAAGTAATTCTGACGATTCCGGTGTCTTCTTTCGAAAAAAAAAAAAAAAACATTAGATACGCGCGCGCTCGATTAATGCAAAGTATCTCGTGTCGCGCGCGAGATGTCTCTTGTAAAGTCGCGTAATGTACACTTAATCGATCATGCGCAGCCTGACAAAGTACACACACGCAACAATGTATCTTATAGTTGATTGGGAATGGTACGTCGGCCCCGGGAACTCAAACTCCGGGAATTTCTTTCGAGCGGGGGGAGGGAAAAGGGGAGGAGTACGAGTCCACTTGTTCGCCATCGATCAAAGATATATATATATATATATCTCCGTGAATTCTCCGACGAGAGGAGTTCTTCTTTGAACTCCTGCATCCTTTCGAGGACACTTTGCTGCTCGTCGTTGAAAACAATCGTCGATTTCTCGCTTGTCTTTCGAGATAATGCTCTCGCACTGTATGTATTTCAATATCGAAGTAAATGTCTCGACGACGAGACGTGACGCGATCACGATTTCTTCTTCGTTATTTCTACTGTACGTCTCTCGCTTTGGAGAATTATGTGTGTCTCGAGAGGAAATATTTTATCTTCAATGTTCTTCTTGTGCGCGCAGAGACGCACAGCGAGATCGTGTAATCACGATTCTTGGAAATGTACAATCACATTTCTGAAGCTTGAATAAATTCGCGATGGACTCGCGATTGTGTTATTGAAATTTACGATTATTAAGGTCGGCCGTTTTAACAACCCCGTTCCTATTACTTTTCACGTAGCAACCGTACGTCGCGCGAGGAGGTCGCGCGCTGCGAGAGCGTGATCGGAATAAAGCAGCGGGGGGAACACGCTTCCAGCAGCAGGAAGAATTAAAACAACGCCGTTGGCGGCGTCACGTTTTTTGGAGGACAGTCCTTCGATATTCCGCTAATAAACGGTAGAGGATAATGCGCGGTAATAAAGAATAACGCCGCGGATAGGATAACATTCCGAGAGACAAAGGGTCTTCTCGGTCTTTTTTGCGGACATCCTTGCGATAAAAAGCGACAAGATGACGCCCGCGGGATAATCGAAAGGGAATCCTTCCGTCGTAAAACAGTTTCAGTGTGTTTCTCTCGTTCGGTATTCCGGGCAAGCTCCGGCGGAGAAACTCTTCGTGTGGGATTTTCAATTTGGATTTTCGCGAAACGGAGAAGAGTACGTTCCTCGAACAATTTGTTGTGTACGCGAGTTTCAGTGACATGCTGCTCGGTATTAACAGCGAACCAAGTGCGACATCACCCAAGGATTCTTTCGCGGGACATAGCGAGAAATCGTCGAGAATTGTCGAAGGTAATTTTTCGCACGTGTGTGTTGAAAAAAAAAAAAACGAGAATCTTTTTTTTCTTTTTCTTTTATATTTTACAAAAATGTGCTTTGATTTGCAACGTCGTAAAATTCAATTTCGGTCAAAGTAATACACATTTCTCGAATGGGAATATATACAAATGTATATATCCGCGTGTGGACTATAGTTACCGCACGCGCGGGAATATTTTCCGCGAAGACAGAGTATTGTCTGAGTTTTCCTGGAGCGCGCCGCCATTGAATATATTTATTCGAAAAACCAATGCGCGGACGCGTATAAATTCTTATTTTCCTTCTGCCTTTCCCGCTCGGTAAGACGCTATATTTCGTTGGAATCTCGAAACAGCGCACTCTCGCGAATGAGAACGTAGTATGACACACGTGTCTCATAACGTTTGTGTATACACATAAGCGAACGAATTTTGCAATGTTCGCAAATAAATAAAAACAAATGGAAGACACAAGAGAGAAGGTTGTTTCTTCTATGATTTTGTTGCATATTTTCTATCTCTATATAATTTTGCGTATTGCGTGATTTTATATTATTAGTTTATATATTATTTAGATTCATTTTATATTTATAAAAAGAATCGAGAAGATTATTTTGCGCCATTTTTTTTTGTCGGTTTCGAGAGCCCGCCCCGATAGCAGAAGCGCTTGATCCGCCTACGTGTCAGCTCTGTAAATCCGGAACGGAATAACGTCGCGACTTTTCACCGACTTCGACGGCTCGGCGGAAAATCTCGGGAAATTTGTGCGACGTTCGCCGAGCGCTGTTCTCGCGCTGTGCGCGCAGTATCGCCAGTGTTGTCGCCGCCGATAAGTATCGCGCGGATGCGGAGCCAACCGGAAATTCTCGCAATCTGCGATCCCGTGTCGATCCCTTTACTCCCTGGGTTCCGAATGAAATCCCGCGCGCCTCTCCTCACGCCGCTGGCTGCTGCGCGTTGCTGTTGCTCCGCTATTCTTTCGCATCCATTCTCTCGCCCGTTCACCTACCTTTTCCCTCCTATCGCGTTTGTATTCGTTCGTTTTTTTCCCACTTTCCCGTTGCTCTCGCGCTCTTCTCGTGATTGTTGATGAAAAATATCTCGGCGAGATCGATCTATCCACGTCCAGGCGCATTTTGATCGATTTCTCGAAAACAAATATTTCACTTTATTTATAAATAAATTTTTAATTTTTTAAATACCACAGTTAATGAAAAAAATTGCTCGAAATAAAGAACGTGTTTTTTTATGAGTTCGCGAACGTTGCGAAAACGTTGTGACGATGTGATATATATCTCTAAGTGTTTTAAAACAAAATTACTCTCTTGTACTTCTCTCTCTTGTACGTAATATATTTTACAGTATTACTTTTCTACGAGTTATCTATCATGACGGGAAGCAGAAGAGGTAGAGAAGAAAAGAGCGAACACTTCATGTTCTCTAGTAGTTCATGCATGAAAATTTTATCTACAATATGTTTGCTCGTCTGCTTTACCATCAGTCTGCTTTTTATTCAATTTTATTACTTGTCCTGTGCTCTTCGTTCCCCCGCTTCTGTTTTTCTTTTTTCTCTTTTCTGTCTTGCACCGCGTACGAAAAATATTCCATAGGAGAGAAAAGAAGAGCGGGAGAAAAGGGAGAGAAATTATTGCACGCTGTGAAATACTTTCGTGGGATCAGCACGTCGATCTCTTTACTGCCGGTTCGATAAGTCCCGAACTTCCGCTCTTTTTCGTCGAAAGACTTCTTCTTTGTCAATTCTGGAAATCTTTTTCGTATTCGAAGATACATGTACGTACTTTGAGGTGGTTCTCTTTTTGTTGAGGTAGTGTGTTCTACGATGGATATATTAAATCTCTGAGATAAAAGCAGCGAAAATTCGTTCGACGTTCGTTCAAAAATCTCAAAGTGATTCAAAACAGGCAAAAGTTAAACCTCCCAATTACATAATTTTCACGTTTTTATCACGTTCATGTCACATTTTAAACGTTGTTCAAATGATAATTCGACAAATCTGTTCGCGAGATTTACGTTTGTTTAATTTTCTTTTTTTTTCTTTTTTTTCTTACAATCTGCGTTTTTTTCACAAAAGAAAACCTTTGACAAAGGTAACGTAATCAAGAACGTCGGATTTTTTTTGTCTGAAAATATATTTATCGAACTTCTTCCATCTTCTTCCGTTTTAAACATCCGCGACAGGACAAAGGCCAAAAGGCATCATTGCAGAATCTACGAAGATCAGCGCCGTTGATCCTTTTATTTCCGCCTCGATAAATTGCGAGCCTCAGCAAGATTTGTCCACGAAATTTTCTTCGCAATCGTTTCTATAAATCTCTCGAGAGGAGAGGTGATATCATTCAAAGTTTTTATTTTTTTTTTTTTTGTGTTCTCGGTCGAAACGCGATAAGAACACGATGGCCCGACGAACTCGCATTTGCTTCGAACCTTTTGCGAACTCGGTTTTTCTCCACCCCCGTTGCTCTGCTTAAAAATACTGTTTCTACGCGAAAAGGTCGATACGATTTGGAGGCATCCCGGACGTTTCTCTCGTCTGGATTCGATAAATCTTGAACTTTGACGTTTTTACTATGTAACTCCTTTGCCACCGCGTGCGCATAAATCCTCTCCAACTTTTCCGATTCACGGGGAGGCCCCCGCAGGATATCGTATCGCGGCTCGTTGGATATCGAAAGACCCGGCGCGCACCGCCGGTTCGTTTATTACCGGCGCGCTTCTCTTTCGCAAGATTGTGCTTACGTCAGACGTAAGTACCACGACGGGTGCTTTCTTTTTTTTTTCCCTCTCCCCTTTGCTTTCACCGCATCAAAACGTGTTTTCGTCGAACATGCAGTTTCAGGTTTTGACGGAAACCTCTTTCTCTCTCTCTCTCTTCCTTCTCTTCGACAACTCCCGATAAATCTCGAACGTTCAAGCGATAATCCATAAATCTCGCGAACTTCCCATCCGTCGACTTTTCGACGTCTTGACCGCAGCATCGACGTCTCTGTCTTACACCCGTGTGTTACGTTCGTGTTTTCGTTTTTCCGCCAGAACTATCACTTCGTTTTGCTCCGGGCTCCGCGCCGTCTCTCCTCGTCCGGTGAAAATATTTTTACGGGGCAGAAGTTTTCGAGCGCGCGCGTCGTCGCCGTTTCGCTCTTGTAACTATCAGTCCGATAAATCTCTAACTTCTGAAAAGAGAGCAGGAGAGAGAGAGAGAGCATCGCCATGTTCTATAAATTTGCCCGCTCGTTCCTCGTGAACTCTCATCGTCATTACTCTTGCATTTCTTGACCAGCGTACTTTGACGCGCGTCTTGTTATACGAGAGATAACGCTGTTCCGCGCCGTGAGTTTATAAACGCGTCTCTCCTCGCCATTGGTTCACCGGCATCTTCCCGATATCTTCGTTTTTCTTCTCCTCTCGATCGGTCTTCACTTCGCTTCCTGTTATCGGGACGTATATCCGATATCCCGTAGTCGAATATATCGGCCAGCTTTTATCTTACCTCCTTTTTTCGCCGCTCGCTTCCGGGATTCAGCTTGCTCGCGATAATTTTTTTCTTCGGGAGAAAAACGCACGCGACGAAATTTCTTCGGTGTGCAACACGCCACGACAGCGATTCCACGCTCGCGATTTCTGTAACAAGTCGCGCTTCCTTCGACAACTTAGAAAATTGCCGACGTAGTCGCAAAATGTGCGTTCGAAGAAGAAGCGCTCGTTTCTATCTTACAGCGAGCATTTACGTTCGCTACGTGCGCGAACGGAAAAATATTCTGAAATCTACGCGCCCAGTGCATTTCGCGTCATCGTCGAACGTGCGCGCATATATATATATAGGCGAACGTTAAACAGAATTTACGCTATCGTTCTTATCGCGAGATGTACGTGTCGTAGACACGTTTTCTTTGCAATTCTTTTTCTGTTCTTTCACGCCTTATAAAAGGGATAAGACGCGCTAAACTCGATAATGTCTTTCCGTACGAAGCTGCCCTCGTACGACAGTTTTACTTCCGCCTCTTGCCTTTCGGGAATCGAAATTCGAGGACAGTATCCCAATTTACGAGGTCGGCTTTTATACCCAGCGGGAAACTCGAAAATGACTCGACGTAATCCTCATAAATTTCGCGAAGCACCGGCCAAAAAAAGGAAAACAAAAGACGAGCCTCTCAGATGGAGTTTTCTCTTTTTCTTACCGCCGCCTACTTATCAGTGGAAGACGCTGGCCGACGCTCCCACGGGAAAAATTTTTCCTCTTCGCCGTGGACGAAGAAGAGTAAAATTTTTACGAACCTCTTGTTCGTCGAAGAAAATCAAATAAACTCGTTCGTCCGCCGCTCGCGATTAGTTGGAATCCAAAATCCATACTATTTGCGCGTCGTGTTTTTCTAGAATATCTCGAGAGAGAGAAAAAAACACAATTTCGGAATTGTGCTTTGCTTTTGCCGAAGTTTCTTGAAAAATTCTCGGTTTTTTTTTAGATACAATATTTGTAGATAAATTAGAGTTTTCACACACAACAGAGTTTTTTCTTAAATCGTAGATTTAATGTTTTCAAAATAAATTTCAAAAATAAATCTCGCAAATAGCGAATTGCTCCGCTTTAACGTTAGCGATATATCGCCTGTCTTTGATTTTCACTTTGTGTGACGCGTATGAATGTTCAATGATTTTGTGCAATCGAACACACACACACACACACACAAACAAACACACACGCATACGCGTCGTTCTTTTCATTCGCGGGCAAACGCCACAGAGTCTGCTATTTTCCAAAGGAACGCTTATCGCATCGCTTTAACCTCGATTTCCGAGTTGTGATATGACACGCACGTATACACATCACGTGAGAAATCGTTGCGTTCTCTCGCAATTTTACACTGCGTGTAATCTCCGACTTCTGACATTTGAAAAATTTGAATTCCGACCGCGAGCTTTAAATGTCAAAAACTCTTTGCAAATGGTATCAACATAAACAGATTGTCTAAAATAAAAAAGTTACTTATATCAACGCGTTCGTTTGGTTAGCAGCGTTTGTTTCAATCAATTTTTTTATTTGCGTACTACAACAACAAACACAGGTACATTATCGAACTATTTGCTGTTTGAAAATACAAATCAGAATGTTTTTTTTTTTTTTTTATTGATTTTATGTGAAATGAGTTTTGAGCAACATTGCTTTGTGTTATTGCAATTTTGCAAACAAACATTGTTTTATTGTGTTAAAATTTATTTCGTCATTTGCAGACGGTGTCGTACACACGTGGAGCTTGTGATTTGCGTCAGTTGTCTCTCGTCATCTTTCATGTCAAGAATAAAAACTGCGCGAAGAAGCGTCGCGATATCACGTTTTTGGACATATTGATAGTGGTGCTCGTGTAACGAAGAATAAATCATAAGGCGAGCATTGAGGGAGAAGGTGCCCATCATCACTCTCGGCATGAAAGGTGAGTTTTGTCCATACGCGCGCAATATATTTTTGTTTTGTGTTATTACAAACAACACAAAACACACACGACTAGAATTCTTTGTTACAGTATGACGAAAAACGAACTATGTGTCAAACGGTTATGTATATCACAATGTAAATCAAAGTTTGTACAATTTCATAAAACTACTGCGAATGCGTTGTTAAAAAAAAAAAAAAAAAAACCATTTCCGATTAGAGATAAATTATTGAGATCTCGGAGGAGACATTATGATTTTGTTTGAGTGCGGATGGCTTGTGTGTACATAATTGAGCAGCGAAACCAACAGGAGTGAAGAGCACACTCGAGCAAGTACTTTTTTTTTTGCCGATATTGTAACCGCGTCCCAAGAGTCACGTATGAATACGAAACAAACGTCGGAATGATATTCACGCGACTACGTGTGTGTTTACCCCCTTGTAGTTTTTTTATTTTTTTTATTTTTTTTATTTTTTTTTTATTATAGACAGCCGATTTGATTAATTACATCGAATAACGATTCATTTCTCGCGCAAATAAATTTTGCGGCGCGGCGATTTAATAACGTCGATAAAAATCTTTTTCCGCGCGCGGCATCCACGATATGCTACAGCTGAACTCGCTGTACGCGTAGTACTTGTGTGTTGAATCCGATGTACCGGCCGCATGCACATACGCGCGACTTCCATCATGTGTAACATACGGGGGAAAATGTTTTTTGAAATTTTATTTCATGTCGAATTATTAACCCGTGGTCGTTCACAAAAGATTGCGTGATAGAGTAACATAAAAATATCGATTACAGAGTAATTTGCGTTGTACGCTAACTTTTCTCTCTCTCTCTCTCTCTTTTGTTCTGTTATATTCAATTTATTTTATTCAAGCATATTTCACGGAATATCCTCCTCTTGAAACGAGAAAATCTCTCATGCAGTGTTTTCTCTTCCCACGAAGTTAAAATATATATATATACTTTTTTTCCCACTTGCGTATTTAAAATAATAGACTCAAAAATAAAAAAGGCTCGGTTTTTCTTACGGGCGAAAAAACAGACACGTAATTACGTACGTAGATTGTATTTTTGTAAATCCCCCTCTTTTCAAAAAAACATTGAATTGTCAATTTTGCGGATGTGTTTTTGTTACACAAATCTGCTCTGACAAAATGAACTTTGTGGGAAAACGACCGGTATGCGAAAACTCGCTTTATCCGAACGATCGTATTATACCGATTGGGATAGAAAATGAAGAGTCTCTACACACCTGTGTGTGTGGTCGATTAAAAAATATCATTCGATATCGGGTGTAGCACTTCGTTATGAAAATTCTATCATATTTCATCATTGCTATCGAGATGTCAATCAAAATGCAAAGCGACAACGATATTGCGATCGTCAGATACGATTGCCGCGCGGTTATGATAGATTTATACACTCTTTCGTTCTTGAAAGTGTGTGCGCGTGTGTGTGTGTATCAACGAGAAGAAGTCACTCCCTGTCGGGGGCGACTACGCGAAAATTGGCGGAATTTCGTGTCCGGCCTGGGGAGTATTACGCGGCCGTGGAGTAACAGCTGTTTTGCATAACCCAATTAGCTGGTGGCGCGTGCATACTAGAATTAAACTCGGCGTTTCACTCGACGCGCGCTTGAAAATCGTCGGCGATCTTTAACCGTCTGATCGCGAGATTCGCCGCGTTTTTAGTTTTTACTTGTAATTTTGCGCGTATGTGTGTGAAAACAAAATACATCAAGATACATCATCTGTCTGATTATTTGACGTTGTGACTGGCAATTTGTGGATCGTCTCCCCTAATTAAGACGCGGACGAGCACGATGACTTGTCATTCATTATTCATAAACCGTAAGCTATCTAAGCCGCGCTGTAGACTTTATTAAAACGTCAGCCCCACCGAAGCAATTTGCGTGTGTGTTTTGTGCGCGCAGCGCCCGAACACGACGTTAATTAGCCAATGGCCTGTCTGTATTAAGCTTTACTGCGGAAAATCAACATTTGAACAAATTAGGATATTTACAGATAAGATATGTATGTGGGTCTGTGACGCCCCCCCCAGTTGTCAACGCGCATTGAATAGCTTCTGCCACTAAAGAGAAACGACTTTCTGTCGCGAGGTGTCTCTTCGTCTTCAAATTATAAGCCGCTTCTATTCAGAGAAAAACTTTTAATGAGCGCTTCGATATTTATATCAAGATTTTTTTTTTCTCTTCAAATTTACTTACTTCTTTCGAAGTTACCTTACTGGTAATGGAGACCACGACCAATTTGCGAGTTGACAAACAACGTGTTCACAATGCAAGTATTTATTCACTCACGTTCATTCACGTGCGCCGTGTCGTCGAATAATCGAATATGACGTAATTGGCACGATCCTGCAAGTCGCGTCCCAGAGCCTGTTAATCGAATCTTGTCTCTGCCTGTTATAATTAAAGTTCCTCGCTTATTGGTCCCCCCGGTGGAATAATCGCAAAATTTGACAGGTCTAAAATTAATGTATTCTCTTAACGATGATTAAAAAAAACGACGTCTGTGTTCAATCAAAATAATTGATTGAAAAATTTAGCAGAACTTTTTTTTTTTTAATTGTCGTCAGAAAAATTATATTTTAGATTAAAAAATGTCAAATTTTGTGATTATATATTTCGTTCCAGAACTAATAAGCGGGAAACTTTAATTATTGAGGTATTAAAATTTATTTTGCGTAAAACACGCGTAATTGCGTTGTATGTGATTATTACTAATATAATTAAAACAATTCTTGTGTGTAAACAGTGTGATATTATCAGAAGTTAATTGAGAATTGAAAATTAGAGAAAACAAATGTATATTTCTTTGTCACGCACCAGACGCAGCGATTAGCTTTCAGCTGCTTCTGTATTAATCCGAGCCACCGATGCTAGGTGCAAATGTCTCTATGCGACTTGATCCCACGATTAACTGTCACCCTTATGTGACGGCTATTTGTGTGCGTAATTGTATGGTTGCCGATGCAAACGGTATATCGCGATCGTAAATCCGATACTGAATTATCCTGATGATAACGTATCGCGATACTCCCCGGTTTTGGATATAAATCGTCTCGTTTGCTTTCTGAGCAGCGCTCGTGAACCCAAATTATACCAATATTATACTTTTTGGATTTTTTTCGCTCCAATAACCGAATGAGAGATTGCGCGCGGACTCCTGAGAATTTGTCAAATTGTTTTTCGCGTTCAATCTCTGTTTTTTTTTTTTTTTCAAAAACTGAGAGCGCAAAGATATTTTTATGATCGAAGAAAGTTTGTCCAATGAGACGCTAACAACAAATCGAGACGCGAGATTTCGAAATTTAATTAATTAGACAGCTACGAATGTGTTTTTTTTTAACGTAAAATTATCGACTACAGACGTGTACGTGATGAAAATGTATATTTACCTCGCGGATGTCCTACATCGATATCGAATGTATCTCATGTAAGCGCGCACGTGTAATCATTGGCTGGCGCACATAGCACGAGTACTCAGATCGCAACCCGATATAATGAATTATACCCGTTAATATATGATAGTCGGGACTGCTCGCACGGACGATAAATTGTTTCCGTTGTTTTTGCCGCGTAACGCAAGCCGTACACCCTGTACACCTGAATTTACATCGCTTTAATTGCGTCTTCCCGTGACGAATATTTTTGCCGGCAGCAATGCGGAAATGTGAAAATGTTGCCCAAATATTTGTTCCGTTCGGCTTTTAAACGACGACGAGCAATTGTGGTGGAAATTTTTCAGCCGAAAAAGCAAAGCGCAAATACGGTATATATAAAGAGAAATATACAACGTATTGATCTCTCTTAACGGATATTACGGTAGAAACAATACAAATAACGTCACGTATACGTAGTTCTTGGAAGATTGAGTCGGGGCGAGAACGACGTTGACAGAAAAGTGTAGCGTCTCTGACAGAGACGGATGTGTGCGCGATCAATTCTCATTTCTGGAATAATAAAATTAGCGGCTTAATGTCTCGTTAGTTCAAGATTCGTCAGACTCTGACGTACGATGTTACGAATGACGTTTAATCTATGAATAATGCGCTTTAACTCGAGTGAATGCATATAAGATATAGCTGTGTGTGTGTGTGTGTGTGTAAGAGACAGTTATAGTAAGACATAGTATATGTAGGAGACAGTTTCTTCAAGTACAATTATTTTCATGACAGTATAAATAGACATGGAGAAATAACGTAGAAGTTTAAACTCTCGGATTTAAACTCTTTAGACCGATTTGTTTTTGTTCAAAAGATACAAGGAGTTTTGACAGCGGTGGAGAAAAGTAACGTGTACACTCTCTAGCCATGTGTACGATCTTAGTTGTCTCAATATTTTTTCCACGCTCACACAAGGATTGCAGTTTCATACATGAAAACGGCGCCCCCCGTCCCGTTATTAACAAAGAATCAGACTCGAAGTTATGCAATAACTCCGTTCGCTCCGTAGGCAACTCCGTCGTGGGTTAGGTTCTAGGAGTTTCCCGCAACTTTCGAGTATTACTCGTCCGCGTAACTTCCCTCGGAGGGAGCTTAAATGCCCTCTTTTCGAAGAAGTCAGATTTTAAGAGACCGCGCCAACCAAATTCGAGGCCGGGGATTGTCGATTAAAATTTCAATGTGAAATCTCTTTTCGCGGACCCTAAAGCGTAATTATTAGATAAGAGGAAAAGCGGGGGGGGGGGAGAAGGGAGAGAAGTGTGGCATAATTAACGAATCTTAATGACTTCGGAAAATGTTTTGGTAATGTTTAGTGATGAAGTTCCCGTCGCGTAATTATATCGCGATTATTATTACGTAAAGTATAACATCGTCTACTCCGTTATACGCGAGAACTTTATTCTAACTTGATGGAAGTGCGGCCCGCAGAAATCTCATTAGATTGCTCCGTCGAAACTTGGAGCGGCCGAAGAAGTGCGTTTAATTTAATAAATACGTCATTAAGTTCCGGGAATAATCGAAAGTACTTTAAACTCACTGGCGTGCAGAGGAGAGTTTCGAAAGGAGGGAAGGAGAGAGAGAGAGAGAGAGAGAGAGAATACCGGAAGGGTAGTAGTCATATCAGGTGTTCACTGGAAGGATGATCCTTGAATTTTATCCCTTCGAAATCCCTGTCCCGTCGCTAACTACGTTATCCTCATTCGCCGGATGCAATACTAGTCCGGAATTAATTTGATCTTTGAAACTTTTGGATTGGCGTGTTATATCTCGAGTAGAGAGAGAGAGAAAGACAAACTTCCTGATCATATTCCCGATCGTCATCAACAAGACGCGGAACGTTCAACCGCATTACAGATCGGTTCGGTGAATGAGATAATAAAGTGTCATTTGTTATTTTTTCTGAACACGAAAAATAACAATTTCTCTTATCATCGATAGCGTCAGATCGTCGATAATTTATTTAATGTTCGTAAAAAAAAAAGTTGTCGAAAATGCGAAGTAAAAATGTTCAAGATAGCACCTCAGATAGTCGGCTCGATTTTATCGTTTTGTAAGAGAAGGAGTCTCCACGTTTACGTACGTGCTACATGAACTAAGAAACTATATACGTGAAAGATTCGACGCGCCTCCGTGACAACTTTTAATCACTCTCGGGTAGAGTAGTAGTTGCAGTTCTCGTGAAACGACAATGCTCGCAACCGCGTGCAATTTTGCGGCAGCACACCACCTTTCTCCTCTCCTCTGCTTTTTTTCTGCTTCTTTGCCATTTCGTTCGCGAGAAAGAGGATCGATATTCTCATGAAAATTCAAATGTCGCACGCGAAACGACCGGAGATTTCGAGAGTCAGGCATAATTTTGAATCCGTCCATCCCCTCGCTGCTATATGTACATACACACACACACACATATATATATATATACATATATATAAAGTTCGCGCGGTTCTTCGCGAACTCCAAGCCGGAAAGTCGCTTGGTAAATAATCGATACTGCTGTCTCTGCCCTTTGAACCTGGAAACGGGGTTAGGTCCCTGTACGTGCCAGCTCGGCGGGATGTGGCTTTCGGATTGGTTCGTGACCTTCTTCTTGCGTACCGCGATACCAGGTGCCGTGAAACGCGCCCTACTTAAAACTTCTTTCCGCGATCGAGATGCTTAACAAACGCGACCGACGTTTTATATCTCGCGATCGTAAAATCGGCCTCGTGTCAGAGAGGATAGGGATAGTAGGTTGGTCGATTTCATTTAAGCACAGAAATTTTCGAACTACGAGCGTGACGAGCGAAAGAAAGATCTTGATAAAAATGTGTGACAAGCATGCATTTAATATCTTAAAATATCTCGTTTAGATTTTAAAAGCTATGGAAAATAGGTGATGTTACTTGTGATAACGTAAACTTTTCACGTAAAATAATATGCCGCGATATTTCACAATTATCGCCTTTAAAAACAACGCATTTTAGACAGATTTAAATTACTTTAATTACAGTTTTCTACTTTTAAAGTCGACACACACAAATATATCATTTGCTGTATAAATCTAAAGATATTTTTGGTTTATTTTTATCGCAGTATCTCTTTTCTAATGTTTTACGTCGTTATAGTTTTTTTATTTTTACTTTATTTTCACGATGTATATATATCTCTCTCTGTTATATATATATATATATATATATACATAACAGAGAGAAAGAGAAAAAGAGAGAGCGACGATAATTTCTATTCCCCGTTTTCTACTCTCATCTGTCTTCGGATCACGCTTCTTTCCCCGTAAGACGTTAATTAGCTGGATCAGCGACCGTATTTATCCTTACAAGTCGTTAGCGTGTGCGTAATTCTCTCTTTGTTTAACGCCCGTCCACTTCACCAACGTACATTTTGTGTCGGGGAGAATTTGTCTTCTGTAAACCGTAACAAGCGGCGAGACACGCATACACAAGTACACGTCTTCTTGTTTTGTCGAGAAAAATTGTTTGTGAAAAAAAAAAAAAAAAGAAGATCAAATCCAAGTTTGCAAAGAAAATACGCAAGAAGAAAATCGATAAATCGCCGAACAAACCAAACGGGAAATATATTCACGTATTGCGTTCTTCGTGCAAACAAGATTCACGAGCTTCGAGAGAAGATAAAACTTGCAATATGAAAAGTAAACAATTTGGAAGAATTGTAAAAATACAAAACACGATTACACGTGTATGAGAGAATATTAAATCAAACACGTTAAACGCGTGACATTACAATGTGACACGTTAGTAAAAGTGAAACACATTTTACAGAAGAACGCGTATAAAGGGAATGTAAAATAGCAGGTTTTTTACTTTACGACTTTACTCAGCGAGCTGTGTGGCAACTAGACTCGACCACGTTTTTGTAAATGCATTTCACAATGTGAACTACATTGTGATGTAGGCAATGTAAGCGTTCAATCGACGGTGAAGCGAAAGATCGTATGGTACACAGTATGTATTTTTCACATTTCATTCGCGCGCTTCGATCTTTTAAAAACGAGTTTCTTTTCTCTCGTGTTTATCGTCTCGCGAGACATTTTTTTTTTTTTCAGCGAGTTTGTTCAAATCACTCGAATAGTTTCGATAGGCACAAATGTTGAGTTTTACAAGTCAGAGAAAGAGATCAAAAGTTAGTCGCAAAAAATTTTGGAAAAGATTAGACGTCTGTTGGATGTTATTTAACATCCAACAAAAAAATAACAAAAAAGAGACAAATATAATAATTCTGTGTTAACATGCTTAAGTGGTAAAAAAATTTACTGGGAGAATTTTCTCTCTTTGCTGGAATTTCGCGTTACATATGTACGTTTATATTACGTGATGATTCAGTACATTAAATAAGTGATAATCCGCTAGTTTAAGTTGACACATCAATTTTGTGCCGTACGCGTTAAAAGAAATAATGATTCACTTTGTAAAACCATACAAATTATTTTTACATATAGTTATTTTTAACTTTTGTACAAAGTCAACGTTATTATGCGCAATTGAAAATTTTCGCAAGGTTTTGAATAAATCAATAAATCGCTTATATATTCCCCAAATTGCAACAAACACGTGTGCACGTGTGTGTTGAAGCGCTGATTTATTAAGGACCGCTACACACTTTAGCTTTGATTAATACTTGAAATATTTTAACGTTCGCTCTCTCAAGTTTTAGAGAAATAAACGCACTACAATACAATTAAAACTCTCCAAGTCGATAAATCACCGACAATATCGCGTAACGCAGCCGTTGCAGCCTACGGAACAATCTATCATTGCACTCTTCGCGAGATGATATATTGCTCGACAGTGTTCTCTGGTCGAGTGCATTTTTGCTGCTGTTTCTTTTTTACTTGGCGCATTAATGGCGCGCCGAGTTTACTCGAGTGTTTCGCACAGGCTTTTTGTATCGATTTAAAGAAATGTCTTCCTCCCTGAGTTTCCTTATCCTGATTTTATATCAGTATCGTCTATTGTTTGTTTATTGCGTTCAATTGTGGTTTTCTTGATAAAACCAACTTAACGTCGTACGCAAATATTTACTTTCGTCTTATAATAGTCAGTCTTTTTTTTTTGTTTAGCTTGCAAGTTTGCGCGACGTTTCTCTTTTATAGTCTTTTCTCTCCGCGTGAGAAATGTGAGACGATTGTCAACGTATGAAATTGCTTATATTATTTATGACTTCAATAACGCAGAGAAAATACATTGTTTTATACATTGTGTTTATATTGCGTCCGCGATTGTTAAGGATTACATTACATTTGTTATCTCTTGCCGACGTGAAAATGGTGTATAAAATCATACATATGATCGAGATATCCAATGTCGAGATACGTATCGATGCCAATTCCGCACCGATAAATTATAGTACAACAATTGCATTTCAAGCGGGAAAACGAGGTTAAAGTATATCGATCGAAACTGCAACGAAAATTGTTCTACGACGAGGTTTTGCTCAAAGTAAAAAAATAAAAATTCATAAATTTACGTGTAAACTTTCAAGAAGACATATAATCAATTATGTGCCTCTCGCTCTCTCTCTTTCTCTTTCTCTCTCTCTCTCTCGTAAACGCAAGTGTTACATAATTATGTATTCATATTAATATTTGTGCAATTAAACACACGCATTAGCAGAATTATGTGAACTATCAAATCAAATGTAATTTTATTTGTATTAGGCAAAAACAAATTTAGTTCAAATATTAATATTATAAATATTTATACACGCTGCAGCAAACACATAATATAATAATTGAGTGAGAAAAGTCAGTCGGAAACTTGAATTTCATCAATTTTCACGGAAAATTTGACAGAAAACGTGACGTCTGTCTCTCCTAATAATTTCTGACCGAGCGCATCAATCTCCCATTCGAAAATTAAATAGCGAAAAATGGCGTAGTTGATGACTCCATCGTTTCTGCCAGAGATTACCGAAAGATTATCCTTTAATCGCACGGGCCGATGCGGCTTTAATGCGCGTGCAAATTACAGATAATGCACACGCATGCACTATTCGTGGAAATTCATAGAATTTAGCGTCGACATACATACAGGCACGTGTTTTCGTGTCGTGAAAAATTTGCGCAAAATTATGCCGAACGTTTTTCGAAGATAATTGCCGTTACAGTTGGTTTAATATTGAGGTACTTTTATCTCTTGAATACAAATGATGATTATGTCTATTTTTTGTTATAATTCGTTGCGACGCAACAGACTTTTCACTGCGCTTGCAAAAACTGCAATTGCGTGAGTTGTGATTTTTTGCCGTTGCCTCATTTTATTGCGACGATTGTCACAGTGACAATAAAATTTAAAAGTACTATTACGTGTATTTATCGTTATTTATTTTGCGAACACGGTGTACGTAATGTATTTCTGTCGTATATTTGATTTTCAATTTGCGAGTGATTTTTCGTCTTCTTTTCTAAGTTATTTTACAGATCTCTCTGTATATACATATTTTTTTTTTTTTTTATCATCGTAAATAGACGCCGATATAAATGATTTATGGTGCGCTTTCGCGTGAAGTTTTCTATATATCACCCATTCGTTTTGTAGCTTTATGTTTTCAGACGTGTTCAAATATTTCGCAGCGGAGTGCGACGACGCCACGCGAATGACTTGCCGTAAAGTCATTCGGGAGTCACAATAAATTTCTTTGCCATTCGCGTTCGCAAGGTACCGCACAAGTACCGCACGTAAAACGACGGAAACGCTTTCGAAAACGTGCTAGAACGTTGCTGCAGTTCTCCTCAGTCCCGGACAAATTGGCTGCGGTGAGTACAGCCGCGACAAATAGATGCTGTTTACTTATGTAGGTCGACAAACAAAATAGGTGTCGCGTTTAGCCAGCCAGTCGTCGTCGGAAAACGTTCGGAGCTCGCAAACTACTACCGCCGATGTACCCCCACATCTCTCGTAAAAGCAATTTTCTATGCATTTGTTCTCGACCGTAGCGACGACGAGATGTTTTTCAAACACTCTTGTAAGAGAAATACAAGATTCTTGGGTATAAATTTTTTTACTCCATCAATTTTTTATATAATAAACATATATATTTTTTATATAATAAATATATTATACAATAAATATATTATTGATTTATGTGCTCTCTCTCTCTCTTTCGTTACATACTGTCAGAGCAATAAATGGATTTTTTAAAAAGAACGGACGAAAAAAGCGCACAATGCTAGCAATCGGATCGAATCGCAGTAGTATCCGTCTGGCTTTGGTCGGACCGGCTGCTTGAGGATTATCCATTACTACTCGAATACGCGAACTGACTCGAAGATCAATATATGGATAGGTTTCACATTAAATTGCAACATGTTGTGCTTTTTGCTTTGCTTCAAATAATACATATATATATATATATATATATATATATATATATATATATATCCTTCTCACTTAATTGCGAGGTTTTATTGCAATAATAAATTAACACAAGCGCTTAAGTATGTGTTTTAAGAGGACTCTTATTGCGCACGACGTATCACTAGTTATTCGAGTAAGTAAATCGTGCTCGTAATGAGTTAGCGGCTTCCATACCATAGCCGGCGGCGCCAGGATTCGGGAATTGTTTGCCGAGTGATGTATAATAAGAGCAGGTTTGCGCGGGACACCCGTTAAGCGCGTCGTTGGCAGTGTGTCGTCGGAAAGTGGAAATAGTTGGGTGTTGCCGGAGTCTGGTAACAGCGGGAAATAGTCGAGGGTCTTCGTGTCGGTAGTGCGCGCGATGGAGGTTGATCGGTGGAGTGCAGTACGGATCCATAAGTCATGAGGTTCAACACGTTCAACCGGCTTTCCAACAAGACGAACAAGCACAGAGACGAGAGGAAGAAGCCGCGACGAGAAGAGGAGTGTTTGTTAGTGACTCGCATCACCTTCTCTCTCTTTCTCTCTCTCTCTCTCTCTCTCTCTTGCCACCATTTTCCGCCGCACCATCGTCGTCGCCACTCCGCAGGTTACTACTCTCGTGCACCTTCAATTACTGGCCGATCACTCGCCCTCGTTTCTGCAATGTCGCCGCACTGACCTCCCCTCGGACGTTTTGCGGTTGCTTCTATAAGTACTCTATGATTCGACGAGAAATCTCGTTCGTTGCACGAATATAAATAAGAAGAATGAAGTAAATTATCCAGACAAATTGGATAGATTTTGAAGAGATATAGATTTACGGTACGATAAAGATTGAGATTCAGTTCGACGAACTTTGAATTAGCTTTTTGTTTGCGCAATTCACCGCACCGCGTGTAAAACAATGAAAAATAATCGAGATTCTCAATTCGCCACTTTGCCGATACTTAGTCGAGCGAGCGATCGTTATTTTCATCGGATCTGCGCAGTGATGTTTATTGAAGCGACGCGCGATGCGTAATATTTCCGCGTGTTTTCAAGATACCACGCCGCTTGATTCAATTTCGATTGCACGTTTGAATTTCCGGACTCGAATCGCGACTACAATGAAGTGGTCTGGTCTTTCTGGTTTTATTTGCCCAGGAAAAAAGCCGCGGCTAATTGAGGACAATATATATGTTACTCTCTTTTTTCCCGTAGCGAAAACAATTTTCCCAGTTAGAAGATACAGTCAATTATTACACGTCACGTTCCGTTTTCATTCACCCTTTTAGTTCGCTTGCAGCGTCACCGTCTCTCCGGGACGCGCTCAGAGAAGGTAACATGACCTATTACGAGAGTAATTATGTTGGACGGCAAAGTCCTCGTTCTCTTTTTTTATTTTCATGGCGCTCGGTTGTAATCGGTAATTTGCTGGTAAGTAAAACTGACGCGCGCGCACTACAGATAGAAACTTACGGGTGCGGCGTCTTCCGGAAATTTTAAAAGAATGATTTTCTTCATCTCTGTTTTTCTCTTTCTCTCTCGCACTCACATACATACATAATCTATGCGACTTCATATTTTTTATTGTTTCTCATACACAAGCAAGAAAATCAACCGGGAAAAATACATCACAAGTTTACACCTAACCACGCGTGAATTACTCTTGCCGCGAGATTA
Organism: Pseudomyrmex gracilis; assembly: GCF_002006095.1. Classification (NCBI taxonomy): domain Eukaryota; kingdom Metazoa; phylum Arthropoda; class Insecta; order Hymenoptera; family Formicidae; genus Pseudomyrmex; species Pseudomyrmex gracilis. The sequence goes on from NW_018020606.1 coordinate 387,113, forward strand.
ATTGCGTCGGGTTGTTCCTCGCTGTAAAACGAATGAATATTGCCACACGGCACTTCAATTCGCGCAGATCGCAATTACTCGTCGGATGCGGACTTCTAGAGCGCACTTCGTAGACGTCGAGGCTTTTATCACACTCGACTTACGTGCTTCGTCGTTAATTGGAAATTATGTGGCACTGTCTCGTTATGCATTTGCCCGTTGCGGCTTCCGTGTAAACAATTTTGAATATATATGACGTAGCTTTTTGCGGCAATTTGTTACCGACCCGCGCCGTAAGAGAATATTTTCTTAATGACGTCGCTCTCGGAGGGCAATAACGTCTTCTTGCACATTGGAAAAATGAAAGTCAAATACAAATTACTTACGGGAAGTGGTGCGGTTATGATCACGTCGCGGAAGAAAAAGATAATTAATTACATAATATGATTAAAGTGTTCGCTTCGTACACGTCGTCGGGGACGCAAATGTGCGCTAAAACAGAGCACACGAATACATATTACATACTCTCTCCTAGTTAGCATAAATAATTATACAAAAGAGCAACTTGATCAAATAAAAAATTGCACAATACCGAAATTATCTCGTTTTTTTTTTTTTTTTTTTTTTTTTTTTTTTAACCGCGCTTTGTATCTTCTACTCCCGTAACTATCCGTACACGAAGTTGCAGTGACTTCGCTTTATTATCATCGAATCGGTTTGTTGACCGCGACCGGTATCTCGGGTTTTTTTGACGATTCATCTCTCTCTCTCTCTCTCTCTCTCTCTCTC